>NC_033625.1:2477598-2478461 GCF_001540865.1 Ananas comosus | reverse complement strand
TGGATCGTCGATTCGGAAGCTCTATCGTCGAAAACAACTTATGAGTACGAGGGCAATCGTACTCATAAGAGTATAGTAGCCTATATATATATATATATAAGTTCGGCTATGATGCTTGTAAAAATATCAACAGTGCTTGTAAATTTTTTACTATTAAATCAATCATTTTGATTATTTTCATCCGTTAGATCATATTATTCAACTAACCACCCACTCAATCCTAAGAGTCCCACATCATCCTAACCATATATCCCTTAATCCAATGGCCAAAAATCTCTATGTACCAATAACTTAGTATTTTTAAAAATATAGAAGCTCTATATATATATATAGAGTAGGGCTGCTGTGCTCTTAGGAGCACGGAGGCCTCCGTGCTCCTAAGCCGTTTTCGATGATGGAATTTTCGAATCGACGATTGGCTCCGTTAGACTTGATCTAGGGTATTTGAAGTTTCTAGAAAATATTTTTTGTGATTTTTTGATATCATTTACCTAATGATCGAAAGGATTCAAAATCAATAATTTTTAATAGTTGATATCTACCATTTTCAAGTTTAACGGTGTAGAAATATTCAAATCGGATGAAATTTTGATACAAAATTTTTTATACTATCTACAACAAGATCAATATTTCTGATCGAAAATTTTAATGCTATATCACCTTTTTTTATAGAATTTTTATTTTCAGCCGTTAAAAATTATTGATTCTAAATCCTTTCGATTGCTAGGTAAATGATATCAAAAAATCGCAAAAATTATTTTCTAGAAACTTCAAATACGCTAGATCAAGTCTGACGGAGCCGATCGTCGATTTGGAAATTCCATCATCGAAAACGGCTCAGGAGCACGGAGGCCTCCGTGCTC
>NC_033625.1:2434085-2476917 GCF_001540865.1 Ananas comosus | reverse complement strand
GAACCCTTTCCCTCTTCATCTTTCTCTTCCCTCTTCCTCTCCCTCTTCCTCTCCTTCTTCCTCTTCCCTTTTTTTCTTCCTCTCATTCTTTCTCTTCCCTCTTCTTTGTCGCCGGCGAGCTCGACCCGCGCCGTCGCCGCCATCCGCTCCGGCGGCCCGAAGAGGAAGAGGAAGAGAAAGAGAGGGGGAAGATGCTTTTGGAGGGATATATTTGTGAGGGCAAAATGGTCATTTCACATGAAAACTGTTAAAAAATAAACAGTTCTCTAACAGATGTTAATCAGAGGGACATATCTGCATAAATTAGGACTTTTGCAGGGACAGCTTATGGAGTTTCCGTTTTGCAGGTGTTGTGTGCTATTAGGAGCACGGGGGCCTCCGTGCTCCTAAGCCGTTTTCAATGATGAAGCTTCCGAATCGACGATCAGCTTCGTTAAACTTGATCTAGCGTATTTGAACTATCTAGAAAATAATTTTTGTGATTTTTCTGTATCATTTTTCTAGCGATCAAAAGAGTTCAAAATCAACAATTTTTAATAGTTGATGTATTCAAATTAGATGAAATTTTGATAGAAAATTCTTTATACTATTTACAGCAAGATCAATATGTTTGATCGAAAATTTTAATGCTATATCACGACTTTTTGTAAGATTTTTATTTTCAGCCGTTGATTTTGAACCCTTTCGATCGTTAGATAAATATTATAAAAAAGTCACAAAATTTATTTCCTAGATACTTCAAATATGCTAGATCAAGTCTAACAGAACCGATCGTCGATTCGGAAGCTCCATCATCGAAAACGGCTTAGGAGCACAGGAGCCCCCGTGCTCCTAATAGCACATAAGACCTACTATATATATATATATAGAGAGAGAGAGAGAGAGAGAGAGAGAGAGAGTACGGCTATGGTGCTTGTAAAAGCACCAAACACTTGGTGCTTTTAAGTTTTTTATCGTTAGATCTACTCCTCGAATCATTTTCAACCATTAGATTATATTATGCAACCAACCACCAACTCAACCCTAGGGGGCCCATATCATCCTAACCGCATATCTCTTAATCCAATGGCCAAAAATCTACAAGCACTAATAACTTGGTACTTTTAAAAGCATATGAGCTCAATTTTATATATATATATATATATATATATATATATATATGCATAAACTCTTATTCTTATTCATGTTGTGCCACACATGCTCTAAATAATTTCAATCATACAACAACAATAAATGAGGTGCAAGCGCAGCGACAACAACTCTTGCGGACGGAGTGAAAAGTTGTCCCACTCTTGTTTGCAACTTTCCGATCCAACAATGGACAAGAGAGGTTATTATTATGGGATAGATAAGTGGATGCATGGAAAAGGATAGTGCTCAGTATGTTAGAAATAGAATGACTGAACTGACAGTCAATTGGTAAGTTATCTGAACAGTAAGGAACATCGTTATTTTTAGATTGGCTAATACTAATTTCTTACTAGCTGTCAACTCGATCAGATGTTTGATGCTTCAGTAGGAGGAGAATAGAGTGTTTAAACGAGGATATCCTTTTCTTTTTTTTTTGGTTATGTGTTTTTTTTAATTTAATTATTTTTTTTATTTTTTCGGCCTACTTCGGAGATTCTTTTATCTTACTCTTTTGTTTAACTTATTTTTTAATGAATAAAGCAGGTAGTGTACCTTTCTCTCAAAATAATAATGGACAAGAGAGAAATTAATGATTTCATCACATGCACATTGGCAAGCACCAAGTCTCTACGTTTTACTTTAAAAAGGAAAAAAAGAAAAGAAAATCGCAAAATGAACGAAACTGAAATATAAAAATGTTTAAACAATCGTTGTACTCTAAAAGCTTAAGCTGTTAGATAACGGTGTTTTAAATATTTTTATATTTAACAGGGTCATTCCGTGGCTTAAAGAGTTATACTTAAGTATTCTACAATTTTATTTTATTTCATCGTAAGAATTTATTGTTAAAGAGCATAGTATGCTATAATTTTTTTAAAAAAATTCACTTTCGTAACTGACATCAGGTTCTGTCGATGAATTTTTAAACCATTGGAGGAAAAAGTGAAAAAATCTACTTAATCACGGGGTAAATTGAAGTTAACACATTAAATTAACTTTAGTTACCAGCTTCGAACTCGGACGTTGCATATTTTGGGTCGTCTTCTAACTTAGGAACTGTTGTGAAATCCTATAAATATTCACTTCTTTATTTTCTAATGGACTGTGAGAATTAGATTATAATTGATTCATTATATAATATACAAAAATTGGTCCGATAATCTTAGTTAACCGGAAAATGGATATTTTTGCTATAATTCATAAATTTATAGTGGTAAAAATGACATCTACAATTTTGTAAAGACATTTGTTATATTTTGTACCTTTTGACCGGAACATTTGAAATTACCCCTATTACTTAATTATATAGGATTAAAAGCATAACAAATTTTTGAACTATATATATGTTCCCTTTGAGCATAATTGACTAAAACATTAGTAAAACTACACATTTGACATCTACAATTTTAACTTTAAGCTATCAATCACTTAAATCTATTTTTCCTCAATAATGCCGAAGTCGATCTTCTTCATGCCAAAACCACGGCTGCAACATGTGGACAAGATAAAGGCCAACAAGGGGCGTGAATTTTTTATCACTACAACAAAAACGATATATAGCGACACTTTTAAATATCAGCAGTACATGTCAGAAAAAATATTGGTTGCTAAATTACCGACATTTTAAAAAAATATTGCTATATGTGGGATCGCTAGGTATATGTAGTGACAGTTAAAGAGCGTCGGTATAACTTAAAAAGAGTGCTGCTAATTTACCGACACTTATTTAAACATTTAGTAACCGTCAGAACTCTACCTCGTTGGCTGCGGTGGCAGAGGAGGAGGAGAGAGAATTGAAGGGCTTTTCTTCTAGAATTTCAGTGGATTGAGTTAGGGAAGAAATGGAGATGTTAATCGATTTTTTTTTTTTTCCTTTTCTGTTTGTAATCGGGTCGAATGCTCTGGATTGGGTGGGTTGAGTAAAGTAACCTTTTATTTTTTTTGTTGGATTAGACTTTATATTTAAATAGATTATTTTTAATGTTTTGAAATAAATGAGACACTTACACTGAAATGTCTCAAACATGTGTCTCTATAACTTAATTTTGTTGTAGTGAATCTACATTTTTAATTAGTTTTATATTTAATTTCAAAGTTTTATTTTGAAATTCAAATTCAAAAAATAAATTTGAATTTGAATTTCAAATTTAATTTAGATTTAAAATTGACTTACAATTTTAAGTTCAAAATATGAATTCAAATTTAAAATTAAATTCAGAATTTTAATTATAAATTTAAAATTTAAAATTATTTATGTGATGTATGCGTGATGATGAAAATTATTGATAAAATATCTACAGGGCATTTTTAAAAAATTTTGAATATCAGCTATAGAATATTTAAGCGACACAAATGATATATAACAAACAAGTATTTTGTAACTATCACGATTATTTTGGACAGAGACTAATCGCTCAAGAGAGCCTGGACGGTATTAATAATTTATGAGACTTTTCTTATCACACCTCGTCCGTATGTGCAACACGTGGTCCGATTCCAATAAACAACACATCAGCTGCAATAACTCTTGTGTACGGAGTGAGGGTTTGTCGGGCCCCCTCATTCATGATTGCATCTGTCCAAACAAAGGACGAGCAAACTGCTTCCTAATAATATAGAAAGAATGTATTGCATGCAGTTATCTATCCGGAAAGGCGTTATAGATGGCTTGGCAGAAAAAAGTTTACTGTATCATAGTTACATCACATCATTAATAATAAATTAATTATATTTATTTTTAAATATATAATAAAATTATATTTTTAATAATTATTATGGAACAAATAAATTTAAAAAAAATTCTTTGATTGATTGGAGATGCATGCCACTTTATCAAGATAACATACAGATACATTCTAAAAATTTTCAAGGATCAGCATATGCATATTGGCACTACATCTCTTATTAGGTTTTACTCGGGGATAAAAAATGATCTCAAAATGAACAAAATATGTAACTAATTATATTTTCCTCTAAAAAACAAATTAAAATTTAATTTGTTTGATATAATTTTATAAAGTTTAAAAAATTATAATGCCTGATTTGACTTTTGGTGTAACATATATAAGTTTAATTTGTACGCACATATCGTTGAGAGAATGAGATTGTAGAATCTTTGGATCATGGAAATGAATGAATTGGGATCCAATTAGTGTGATGAATTAAATTAGGTAAATTTTAATTTTTCTTACTGTTGTTTAATATTTTTTTCACTTTTTACGATGATTTGAAAAGTTATATGTGTATACTAATCCATGAATCCCCAATATCTTGCTGACATGGCGTTATCTCCTTCTTTCAAAACTGCTCTCTTTCATCTCCCAACCTCCAAAACCCCTCATCTTTAAAACCGTTCCCTCCTTATCTCCCAATAAAATCACAATTGAATGCATATAATTGCACCAAAACTATTCCCTCTCATCTCCCAACTTCCAAAACCCCTCATCTTCCAAAACCGTTCCCTCCTCATCTCCCAATAAAACCACAATTGAATGCATGTACTTCAACAAAATTTTGTAGGATTATTGACCTTCCACCTGTTGAATTGAGAGCTCAATAGAATAGAAGGTTCGATTCCTTATAGCTCTACTTCTAGCAGTAGTTTCTTTTTTCGTTTTTCACATTTAATTTGTTGTTCGCTTGGAGCTTAGGAAAGCATTTTTGGATGTTTTTTTATTTTTATTTTTGGCACATTTTATGTTTGTTTTAATTCGTTCTAACTTTTTGAAAAGTTTCCTTTTGTTTCAGAGAGATGATTCTTTTTTGTCTTGAATGTTTAGAATATTTTTTCCAATATTATTATGGGGATTTTTTTCTCCTGGGAAGCTTATTCAATGGGCTTTTTATTGTTGGTTTTATTGTTGGTTTCTATATTTTTCCTCTTAAATACAAGCCGACACTAATGTGATACTGATAATATTGGATTATTATCATGGTGTATTATATAATAATTAAAATATCGCGTCGATGTCGCGCGTGTGTGTGTCTATATATATATATATATATATATATAATGCTGGGGTCACTTCACTATTGATTTTTTAAAAAAATTTTATTTGCGTCAAAAAAAGAATTGAATGGATGAATCTGTTTATTTGATTTGTTAAATGTCAATTAAAATCTTTTCAGTGTGCTCTTTAATATTTGTTATCTTTCACTTGCAATATTTCAATTTTTTTTTATAATATCTATGTAATAATTTTTCTTCTCATATAATTCTTATTTTTTTTTCGGTTTCTTTTATTATTTTTTGTTGAGTTGTGATTCCATTTTAAATATTTTTTAATGTGTTTTTTATATTATTAAGTCTAATCAAATTTAGTTATATATTTTTTTTCTTCTTTACATTCATATTTATTTGTTTAATTTGTAAATTTTTATTAAAATATTTTTTTTTGCTGCATCGCGCGGGTCACTACACTAGTACTTAACTATTCTACTAATATTATTTTTATTTTATTGTAAGAATTTATTGTTAAGCAGGATATCACTTTATGATTTTTTTTTAAAAAAAATTTACTTTGCTAACTTATGTCAAAATTCTATCGGTAAAATAAAAATAAAATTATATGATAATTAAGTGCAACTTTTAAACTACAGAAAAACAAAGTAAAAATCTACTAAATCACGGAGGCGCTACCTTCTTCATTGGCTCTTTCTTGGCTCTTTCTCTTCCACAGGTGATTTTTCTAGCACTCACCTTGAAATTAAATTAATTAATTAATTCATGATGTAATATTTAATTACATACATGATATTCTACTAATGAGTGGGTTTTATAACTTCAGTCCACTCCCCTCCTTCATTAATCCCGCCCCCTACTAATGAGTGGGCTTTGTAACTCCTCCATTAATGAGTGGGTTTTGTAACTCCAATCAACTCCCATCCTCCATTAATTCCCCCGCCCTCTACTTTTTGCATGACCTGATATTTTTCATGCAACATTATCATCTAATCTCCCACCACAACGCTCATCTCTCTCTCTCTCTCTCTCTCATTGCATTAATGAAAATAATGAGGACGATGAAGAAGAAAAAGAAAAAGAAGAAGAAGAAAAGCCTGCAAAGAACGTTGCTTCCTTCGAGAATTATCATCCTGCGAAGCCGAGCAGCTAGCTGTGAACCGCCACTGCCTCGGCTGCCTCCTCGCGCAGCTCGCGTGCACCCACAACTGGGCCGAGGCGAGCGGCGTTCTAAGCCACCTCTTCAAGGGGACGCTGCGCGGGAGCTCGCTTCTTGAGAATCGCAGGAACTTCTTAGTAAATCCAAATTATTTTAGAATTAGAATTTCTGTGGTTGATGTGATAATAAGGCTATATCGGTTTAGATATCACAGTTTGGTAATGCAGATGAGGTGTTTGTTCATAAATCCCAATAGAAATCCAAAAGCGACTCGACGAGGGGGGCAACTACCAGCTGAATTTAAGAAGATATATAAGGTTTGGATGAGCAAGCTCGTGTGGATGAAGAAGTGCTCCAAAAATTATTAGTTTTTTTTAATTTATGTTTTTATTTTATTTTCATCCCATGACCACTTTTTTGAGTAGGCACTGTTGTAGGTAAAGTCCCTTTCGTAAACTAAAAAGTATGATGTGGAGAACTGGAGATTGGAACCTGAGATCTCACCCAAAATTTTCTTAAGCCAGATACGTTAACTTATTGTTTATGTGTTTCATATTCTCAATTTGTTTTGATACTTGGACAGAAGTGCTTGATACAACTAGAGCTGGCTCTTTTTTATCTTTTACAATGGAATGTTCAAAAGTTACATAATATGATAAAATTGTATGTCTCTTACTATATTTCGATAATTTTAAAAAAAATTATATAAGTTTCTAACTATAATTTTAAATTTTTAAAAATTAAATTTAGTCATGCAAATTGGTTGTACTTAATATGGTATAGCTTTCTATACATCAATAAGCTGTAAATATAAATTTTATTAAAACTTTAAAATTTTATTTCAATTATCTATCCGCTGCGTCGCGCGAGTCTCTACACTAGTTTTACATAATATCAGATGACGTAGCCTCGAGTTTGAATGATACTAGGCTTCTATATAAATTTATAATGGGCTAAACCACTTGTCTTTTTATTTTCTGCGTTGTGCTTAAGCAACAGAAAAATAGACAAGAAGTTATGCACGAAAGATTAAATTTAGAGAGTCAAAAGATAGAAATGGAGAAACGTACGTTCCTTTTGCTTGCACCTAAGATGATCTCATGACGAGTAGGGGTACGTCGAGTTCTATTTAGTCACTTAATGTCCTACGAAAGAAATTATAAAGTTAAAATGTGACAAAAGTAGAGAAACTTAAATATTTTTGTGATTAGAATATCTATACTACTATATCTATACATTAATCTTTATGACTAAATTTTAGGATTAGTAGGGTCTACTTTTTTTTTTAACTTTTTCTTCTTTTCTTTAGATTTAATAAGGCTTAAAGAGCTAACATTATTTTTTTTTTACTCTTCTCCTTTACCGTTTGATCTTTCACCCTCCTTTTTAAATTTTAATAAAAGTTTTGTTGATGTTTCTTGAGAATGTGTTAAAATTTTTAGATTACAAGCAACAATCCGTTCGAAACCGTAGGTTCCCCCTCCATTAATATTACAACAAAAACGGTACATAGCGACACTTCTAAATTTCAGTATAGGTAAAAAAAAATGATGTTAGCTAAATTACCGACACTTTTAAAAGTGTTATTCTATGTGGGGTCGTTATATGTATGGCAGATTTGATGTTTGTCACTCACTCCTCTAGCAAACTGTGACAGAAGGACATGTGGCGATTATAGCCCTCGACGGTCCCTGCGAGATTCTCGCAACCGAACTCCAGCCGCCGGAATTCTACCTCGTCAGTTGCGGCGACAGAGGAGAAGAGAAGATGCTGCGACGGCGGAGGAGGAGAAGAGAAGATGGTGATCAATTTTTTATTTTTATTTTTTTCTATTTGTAATCAGGCCGAGTAGACCGAGTGGGCTGAGTGCGGCTAGTTGAGTAGGAGACTTTTTGTTTTTAATTGAATTGCGCTTTATATTTAGATCTTACTAAATTTTTTTTAAAAATTTTAGTATAAATATGATTACACAAAAGTGTTCTGAAAATGTGTTCTTATAATGTAATTCTGTTGTAATAATTATTTTCAACATCACGCACTTCAAGACCTCGACAGACACGTAAGGATGTATGGCTTCACATCATCTCCTCATAATGTATATATGGTTTCACATTATCTCTGTATATATTAATTGTCTTGCATATTAATTATTGTGAGTTTTTTTTTAGTCATATCAACTGCTATATGATATTTTAACTGATTATTGTATTATAAAATTAATTTTAATCATCCATTTGTATGATATGCGATTTTTTTTTTAACAAGCTTGAATAATTTTATTGAAACGATTAATTTTTTTTCATTTTAGTTTTATTTTGTTTAGAAGTGTTTGTTTATAATATAGACTATATTTACTATTTTTTCATACTAAACTAATATTTTATTTTATACAAAATTTTATTTTAATAGTATCTACTCGGCGTAATGCGCGGATCACTACACTAGTGACCACACGATGTGGTGTCGCAAGCCGTCCAGAACTATTTAATCTTAATTTGATGGCGATTTGTGACGTCTTGTAGGCCCCCACCCATTAATTCTCCCCCGTACATTCGAAGGCATGAACTTCTATATAAACTCGATCTTGAGACCATACTCTCAGCAACAAAAGCTCTTGTAGCTCAATCTCCAAGTTCCTCATACATATACTAGATATTTAGTGCTACATAAGCATGGCTTCCAAAGTTCAACTCGTGTTTCTTTTCTTGTTTCTCTGTGCGATGTGGGCTTCGCCATCGGCAGCTTCTCGTGACGAACCCAATGATCCCATGATGAAGCGGTTTGAAGAATGGATGGCGGAGTACGGCCGAGTTTACAAGGACGACGACGAGAAGATGCGCCGGTTTCAGATATTCAAGAACAACGTGAAGCATATCGAAACCTTTAACAGTCGCAACGGAAATTCGTACACTCTCGGTATCAATCAGTTTACCGATATGACAAAAAGCGAATTTGTTGCTCAATATACCGGCGTATCTCTCCCACTAAATATCGAGAGAGAGCCAGTGGTGTCATTTGATGACGTAAACATCTCCGCGGTGCCTCAAAGTATTGATTGGAGAGACTATGGTGCCGTAAACGAGGTCAAGAATCAAAACCCCTGTGGTAAGAAATAATTTAGACTATAAATTGTCAATGCAACTTCATTTCTTCAACTAGAAAAAAGAAAAAAATCTATTCTTAGTTAACTTTATAAGATGCTGCTAACATGTTGCTTAGATCAAATATGCTTGCTACCCGAATGCCTTCTGCCTTTTCTGGACAAAAGGACAAATTTCCGCCACTAAAACTCAATAATTCCATTACTTTGGCTATTAAAGTGTCTAAACATGTATAATCACAACATTATCAATGTACAAAGAAATGAAGTATTGAATCTAGTATAAAAAATCAACTTAGCATCAAATGTATATATAAGTGTTAATTAACTATCAAAACATACATGGTGATAAAAAGACACATCCATCGCATTTAAGGATTCAAGGACAATGTTCACAGGCTTCGACTTGATTCAATCTATTTGCAAGTTAGCTCTATTGCTGAGTCTCTTACTATTATTAAGTTATGCAATAATCATACTACTAAAGTAAGCAAAGTACGTGTGAGTCAAAAAGAACAGGACCTCCATATTGCTTGAAACCATTGAAAACAAGTTAAAAGCAGCTCTGTACTTGCAAATACAGTTTAATTATGTTAGTTTGAATGTTTTCTTATATCATAGCAATCTCAGATATAACTTTGCTTACAGTCGTTATGCTATGCGTATATATCTTCGTTTTGGCATAGGGTCTTGCTGGTCATTCGCTGCAATTGCGACGGTGGAGGGAATCTACAAGATCAAAACAGGGTACTTAGTATCTTTATCGGCAGCAAGAATTCTCGATTGTGTCGTTAGCTAGGGTGCAAAGGCGGCTGGGTGAACAAGGCCTAGATTTCATCATATCTAACAACGGTGTGACCACCGAAGAAACTATCCTTATCTAGCATTCCAAGGGCACTTGCAACGCCAATAGCTTTCCTAATTCAGCTTACATTATGCGTTATTCATATGTGCGAAGGAACGACGAACGCAGCATGATGTACGCTGTGTCGAATCAACAATAGCTGCTCTTATCGATGCCAGCTGAAAACTTTCATATTACCATGGCGGTGTGTTTACGGACCTTGTGAACTAGTCTCAATCATGCCATACCATTATAGGTTACGGGCAGGATAGCAGTGGAACAAAATATTGGATAGTAAGGAACTCGTGGGGCAGCTCATGGGGTGAGGGTGGATACGTCCGCTATGGCAAGAGGTGTGTCATCGTCATCTGGAGTATGTGAATCGCCATGGCTCCTTCTCCTTTCCCACTCTACAATCAGGGGCTAATGCCGAAGTTATTAAGATGGTTTCTGAAACTTGAAGCTACGTAATAAGTCGGAAGCAAATGATTTAGCAACACTGCAGTTTGCTATCTTATTTGCTTTACTTACATAAATAAGGATGTTTGCTGCATCCAATTGCTAAGCTTGCTTCGACATTGTGGTTTCTGTTCTGTTTCGGTGTGTCCTGCCAGTATGTAAGTTTGAATATCTATAATTGAATGTGCTCCTTCATTATTGTGTACTAGTGTTGCTTGTTAGTACTATAAAATGGATCACATGTGTCTCTTTATGCAATGCAATTGTGTATGTGCGCACACTAGGGTGGAAATAAGGGTTTTCCGTTTAGCCTAACTCGACCTAGCCACACCAATATCTTAACTATATGCAATGCAATTGTGTACTCTAGCTTTCTCTCAATTTGTACCATAATAAGATGGAGAAATCAGAGACGGATCAAAAAAAATTTTACAATAATGAAAAATAAATCTTTTTTTAAAAAAAATATTACAATAATGAGAAAATTTTATTCTATTACAATTACTAGTCATTAATTATACATAAATAAATAATATTTTTTTTAAAAAAATTATTCTATTAAAATAAATTTTTTAAAAAATATTAGGTGTTCTCCTGGACCGACATGGTTCTCCTCTTTGGCAGTTACCTAATAAAAGACGTTTTGTTAAGTATGGTTTGGTTTCGATGAATGAACTTGGTTTAATCCAATTTGGATTGATACCGTCCTACCTTCGGCCCTATGTAAATATATGAATATTTTATTTGATATATTTTATAAATATATCTTGAAAATTTTAGTAAATTATTCAAGTTTCAATTGCCAGAAATGGTCAAAACTGTTTAAATTTGATGGAATCACGGAAAATCTGATAAAAAATTATAATATATTTTAAACATCTCAATTTATCAAAAAAATAAAAAACAAAAATAAACTTTTTTTTTAAAAAAAAGAAACGTTTTGGGACCTAGTTTGGAATGTTCTGGAGCTGAGGGCGTGGCCTAGTTTGGAAGAGGAATTCTACACTGTCACATTTGCACCACGTCATCAATAACAAGCCAATCATATTCATTCTTTTCAAAATAAAAGTACAATAAAAATACTTTTTTACAATCATGATGGGACATATATTTTTAAAAGGATTAATTTAATTGGTTTGTTATGCCGCGCTACGTCACTAATATACCCGTTGCATTCTAGAATTTTTCAGTTTGGAATGTCTCCGCATTAATTAAATGGCTAAATTATATGAAAACCTTAGGCCAATAGCCGTTTTTCTTTTTTTTTTAAAAAAAAAAATCTATACTTTGCTTTTTTGAAAAATAAAAAGTATTTATAGATGAATATGGTGTGATAAAAATGAACAAATTGTCCTAATTTTCTTTATTTCCTTCTCCCCAATCTTGTTCATTCCGGCGGCAGAGAGCAAGGGTGTGCATCTACGCATGGACAGAGGGGTGGGCCAGAGCGAGGCGGCATATGTGTGTGGATATAGATGAGAATTTCAGAAATATTTTGAATTAAAAAAATAAGATATAAATGGAACCTCAACAGAACACTGACGGCAGGAACCGAAATGAATATTTTTTATTTTTTAAGGGGGCGAAGTATAGATTTTTAAATGACATGGAGGAAAAGTGAAAAAACAGATGTTAACAGAGAGATTTTTCTATAATTTAGCCTAACTAAATTTAAAGTTTAGAGACCTATAGTGCAATTTACCAAATTCTCATATATCTGTTCGAAATAAACTTGTATCTGAGTATATAATCGGTATACATGTATGTTGCGGTCGGACGCCACTGTAACAAGAACAAACTAACTGAGTTGTAGGGTAAAAAAAAGAAATCAAATCTCATTACTTATTCCATCTTACACCTATTATTTGGACAATAGTAAATTTTACTTATACCAACATACCTTCGTTATAGTCTATGTCTTGTGCATATTAAAAGTGCGCACACACATGCTATCATCTTTTACGAGTGTTCAAATCATTATTTTGTATCTAAGTGTGGAATCTGGACTTGGCGAAAAACTCATCTTCAAATTTCCGAAATGTGATCCCTCTAAGTATGTAACTTTTTCCCTCTACTAGTTAATTTTCTAAATTTTGAAACATGGTCGTGATGAGAGTTCGAACCGCCAATATTTTTAGGGACAATTTTATAACCACTCAAAATCTTAAACAAGTTAAAAGCAGCTCTGTACTTGCAAATAACGTTTAATTATGTTAGTTTGAATGTTTCCTTATATCATGGCTATATCATATATAACTTTGCTTATAGTAGTTATGCTAACGTAAAACTTTGTTCTGGCATAGGTTCTTGCTGGGCATTCAGTGCAATTGCGACAGTGAAAAGAATCTACAAGATCAAAGCAGGGTACTTAGTATCTCTATCGGAGCAAGAAGTTCTCGATTGTGCTGTTAGCTACGGGTGCAAAGGCGGCTGGGTGGACAAGGCCTACGATTTCATCATATCTAACAACGGTGTGACCTCCGAAGCGCGCTTACTATCCTTATCAAGCATACCAAGGCACTTGTAACGCCAATAGCGTGCCCAATTCAGCTTACATTATTGGTCAATTTTCAATTTAAACTTTGATCTTAGATGCACTCAAATGTAAATTCGAATTTTGAAAAAATTCAATTGAATTCAAAATTAAGAATTACACTAATGTTACTTTCAAATCTAGATGTTGAATTAGTTTTATATTTAATTTCAAATTTAAATTTAGATTTAAANATAAAAAATTATAATATATTTTAAACATCTCAATTTATCAAAAAAATAAAAAACAAAAATAAACTTGTTTTTTAAAAAAAAAGAAACGTTTTGGGACCTAGTTTGGAATGTTCTGGAGCTGAGGGCGTGGCCTAGTTTGGAAGAGGAATTCTACACTGTCACATTTGCACCACGTCATCAATAACAAGCCAATCACATTTATTCTTTTCAAACAAAAGTACAATAAAAATACTTTTTTACAATCATGATGGGACATATATTCTTAAAAAGATTAATTTGATTGGTTTGTTACGCCACGCCACTAATATACCCGTTGCATTCTAGAATTTTTCAGTTTGGACTGTCTCCGCATTAACTAAATGGCTCAATTATATAAAAACCTTAGGCCAATAACTGTTTTTCTTTTTTTTTGTCGTTTAAAAATCTAAACTTTATATTTTTGAAAAATAAAAATATTTATAAATAAATATTGTGTGATAAAATGAACAAATTGTCCTCATTTTCTTTATGTCCTTCTTCCCAATCTTGTTCATTCCGGCGGCAGAGAGCAAGGGTGTGCATCTACGCATGGACAGAGGGGTGGGCCAGAGTGAGGTGGCATATGTGTGTGGGTATGGATGAGAATTTTAGAAATATTTTTGTTGGGAATCCGGTACTCGTCCCGGTACCGAATCTTGTGAATCCGCAACAGATTGTTGGGATTCCGCAACGGAAACGTCGAATCGGGCTTTCACCATAAACCTGTCTTCTCAGCAAAATCTGATACAATCATAAAAGAGAAAAATATGCAGATAAAATAAGATTCATTAAATAATAGAAAATTACGCCTGACTCCTTTTCTGCAATAGATTAGCTACAACCCGAGCCCTCCTTTTGAATCTTTTCTATCCTTCTCTCGTCTTCTATAATCCCACAAAGAAGACAATCCTCCACGCGCACCCGTGCACTAGGTGCACTCAACTCATTAGATAACTCTCTCTTTTTCTCTCAGGTACGGCACACCCCAAGAGAATCTCTCTCTTGGCCGCACACCTCACAGCCTCCTTGGCTTCTTGCTAATTAATTAGCCCCAGCTATATATATATAGCACCTACGAAAACGTACCCAATCCTAGTATATTTAGGATTTCGACTTTAATTAATATATAAATCTATCTTAATTTAATCTCTAATAGATTTAAATATTAATCCTAATCTACTTAGATTTATACTCTAATTAATATTTAAATCTTAATTTATCTCCAACAGATTTAAATATTAATTCTTATCCAAAATAGGATTCAACTACAAATCTAACCAAATCCTAGCAATCTCCACCTTGGTTGAATTTGTAGTCTTCAACCGCTACATCGAGCTTACCATGCAAGCTCCACCTTGAGCTTGTCTTCTCCGCTCGATGTTGCTGCATCCGTTGCTTCGCCTCGAGCGACTGCACATCCGCGAACTTTTGGAACCCAAACCGTCTTTCCTTCTATTCTGACTGTGCTCCCGTTCAGAACGTATAAATTCCCACGCTTGTTCGCCTCGCACATGACCCGATCTCCTTTTCAGACCCTCATAGCTCCACCTGAAACTGAAATATCGCAACCCTTCGAGTCCAACGTGCCTAACGAGATCAAATTCCGCTTCAATCCAGGAACATGTCGCACACCTGTCAGCGTCCTCATGATCCCATCGTGCATTCGGATCTTTACCGTGCCGACTCCCAAAACTTTGCACGCCGTCCCGTTCCTCATCAGAGCTTTTCCACCCTTGATCGCCTTATAGGTGGCAAAAGACACCTCCTCCGGGCATACGTAAAAGGAACACGCCGAATTGAGCACCCACGCATCATCCGAAATTTTCGCACCTCCGGTCGCCGCATATAGCACATCAGAATCGATCATCTCCGACTTTGCCGCCTGCGCCATCGCTGTTATCGCCTCGTTCTGGTTCACGACAGTTTTCTCCTTTTGTCGCTTTAACTCCTTCAGATCATTCTGAAGTTCCCGACATTTGCGCTTGATATGTCCTTTCCTGTGACAGTAAAAGCACTCCACCTCGAATAGTGACTTCTTCTGTCGATCTTCAGTCGCTGATGTTGTCGTCTCCTTCTTCGCTCTCACCACCAAGCAGTATCCTGTCTCTGCATGCCGGACTCCTGAGTCATCTTCCGCATCTCGTTCGAGAGAAGCGCCCCTGTGACTGCCTCCACGCTTATGGTCTCCTTGCCATAAAGCAATGTGGTCACTAGATGCTCATATGTCGCCGGTAGCGAAGATAGTAAAATCAGCGCCTTATCTTCGTCATCCAGATTGACTCCGATGCTAGTCTACTAGGCCACCACCTTGTTGAACTCGTTTAGATGCTCATGTAGACTTGCCGCTTCTTGCATCCGCAGCGTAAACAATCGTTGCTTCAAAGACAACCTGTTTGTCAAGGATTTGGTCATGTACAGATCATCTAATTTCTTCCACAACTTTGTCGGTGTCGTCTCGCTGGCTACGTTGTAAAGAACCTCATCTGCTAATAATAGATGAAGCGTGCTCAGCGCCTTCCGCTCCATCTTCGTCCTTGCCGCATCCGTGACCTCCACCGGCTTCGCCTCCTTCCCGTTCAACATCTCGTCTAACTCTTGCTGTACGAGGATTACCCGTACTTTAATTTGCCACAATCCGAAATTGTTCTTGCTGTCGAACTTCTTGATTTCGAATTTCGTGGCCATTTTCGCCGATCTCTCCCTTGGATCGGTAACCTTCAGCTCTGATACTAATTGTTGGGAATCCGGTACTTGTCCCGGTACCGGATCTTATGAATCCGCAACAGATTATTGGGATTCCGCAACGAAAACGTCAAATCGGGTTTTCACCATAAACTCGTCTCTTCAGAAAAAGCTAATATAATAATAAAAAAGAAAAATATGCAGGTAAAATAAAATTCATTAAATAAGAAAAGATTACATCTGACTCCTCTTCTGCAACAGAGTAGCTACAACCCGAGCCCTTATTTTGAATCTTTTCTACCCTTCTCTCGTCTTCTATAATCCCACAAAGTAGACAATTCTCTACGCGCACCCGTGCACTAGGTGTACTCAACTCATTGGATAACTCTCTCTTTTTCTCTCAGGTACTTCACACCCCAAAGAGAATCTCTCTCTTGGCAGTACACCTCACAGCCTTCTTGGCTTCTTGCTAATTAATTAGCTCCAATGCTATATATATATAGCACCTACGAAAACATACCCAATCCTAGTATATTTAGAATTCCGACTTTAATTAATATATAAATCTATCTTAATTTAATCTCTAATAGATTTAAATATTAATTCTAATCTATTTAGATTTATACTCTAATTAATATTTAAATCTTAATTTATCTCCAACAGATTTAAATATTAATTCTTATCCAAAATAGGATTCAACTACAAATCTAACCAAATCCTAACAATTTTGAATTTAAAAAATAAAATATAAACGGAACCTTAATGGAACACTGACGGCAAGAACCGAAATGAATATTTTTTACTTTTTAAGGGGACGAAGTATAGATTTTTGAATGACGGAGAGAAAAAGTAAAAAAGCAGATATTGACAAAGAAATTTTCTGTAATTTAGCCTGACTAAATTTAAAGTTTAGAGACCTATAGTGCAATTTACCAAATTCTCATATATCTGTTCGAACTAAACTTGTATCTGAGTATATAATCGGTATATATGTATGTTGCAGTCGGATGCCACTATAACAAGAACAAACCAACTGAGTTGAGGGTAAAAAAAAAGAATTCAAATCTCATTACTTTTTCCATCTTTCACCTATTATTTGGACAAAGGTAAATTTTACTTATACCAACATACCTTCGTTATAGTCTATGTCTTGTGCATATTAAAAGTGCGTACACGCATGTTATCATCTTTTATGAGTGTTCAAATCATATTATTATTATTATGTATCTAAGTGTGAAATCTGGACTTGGCGAAAAACTCATCTTCAAATTTCCGAAATGCGATCCCTCTAATTAAGTATGTAACTTTTTCCCTCTAATTAAGTATGTAACTTTTTCCCTCTAAAGTTCCTTACCTTAAGAACACCGTCGAAAGTCAGGGAGATTAATTTTCTAAATTTTGAAACATGCTCGTGAGAGTTCGAACCGCCAATATTTTTCGGGGCAATTTTATAACCACTCAAAATCTTAAACTATCGCGAATGCTTCTAAAAAATATCACATTATCATATACGCTCTTTCAATAGAATGTGCTATACCATAAATATTTCTCATGTTATCTCACAACACAGAGTGTTATGCTAATCTTGATTAGCTCGAAATTAGTTTACCACTAGTTAAATTTTAAATTATTCAATTTTATCTCTAAGTAGTTCCAAAATTTATAATTATATTTCTTATATTTCTTTAAGTCAATTTTCAATTTAAACTTTGATATTAGATACACTCAAATGTAAATTCGAATTTTGAATTTTAATATTAATTTTTAAATTCAATTGAATTCAAAATTAAGAATTACACTAATGTTAATTTCAAATCTAGCTGTTGAATTAGTTTTATATTTAATTTCAAATTTAAATTTAGATTTAAAATTGATTGCAGCTTTAAATTAAAAATTTAAATTCAAATTTAAAATTTAAATTTATATCTTTATTAAATTTTAATTTTAGTTTTAATTCTAATTTTTATTTTTATTTTTGTTTTTAAATTATTCATGTGATGCATGCATGATAATAAAAATTATTGATAAAATATTTAGAGGGCATTTTCAAAAAATATGTAGGGTCCGTTGAGCGGTCCTCATTCCATGAATAGCCTGGGCCAATATCGTCGTTTTTAAATTTTGAATATCACTTAGGGCTTGTTTGGTTCATCCATTTTGGATATGGAATGGAAATCAGTTTGATTAAATCCGGTTAATTTTGTTTGGTTCGCATGAATCGGATTGGGATTCCTATTCCGGACTGGAATGGGAATGGCCCATTAGCCCTCAACTTGATTCCGGTCTTTTAGCCTAGATTGATATTTCATTCCGGAAGTCTACTAAGTTCTCAAAACCCATGTGACCATCTCACCNCCTTCCTTCTCTTCACCCTTTTCTCATCAGAAAAAAAATAAAAAAAAAAACCTATCATCTCTCAAAATCCTATTCCTAACCCACATCAATAAAAGTTTTTAAAAATAAATTTGATTTTTTTTTTGAAAAACTTATTAGAGAATAGTATTATATTTTTCATAAATTTTAAATAATATAAATTTATATATGAGAGTAAAATTAGTATTATAGTATCCTATAACTTTTTTAGTTTATACGAACCAAACAATGAAATGTGAATAACTCATTTCAATTCTCAATCCACAAATAAACCAAACGTCTTGGGAGAATGGATCATTCTAATTACCATTCCAATTCATTTCCATTTCATTATCTACTCTAATTCCACCCTTGAACCAAACAAGTCCTTATAGAAAATTTAAGCCACATTAATAATATATATAATAGTCAATGGCAAAATAAGTATTTTGCAACTATCAACATTATTTATGATAAAGACTATTCTCTTAAAAGGTTTTTGTAATATATTCATAATAATTTAAGAGAGACTGGACGGCATTGATAATTTATAATGCTCGCCTCTCTTATCACTCCTCCTTAAGTTGTGCAACACATGCTCAGCTGGACAAAAATTTTATGGGCATAGTCCCAAACAAAATTAGTTTGGGGAGTATGCCGATCGGCCCCATGTGGCCGATCCGACGGCCACGGATTTCAATTATTTTCTCTCTCTCTCTAAAAACACAGGATTTCTTTTTTGTCTTTCCATCTGTGGCGGTCGGATCAGTCACGTGGCACCGATCGGCATAGTCCCCAAACTAATTGGTTTTGGGGCTATGCCCATAAAATTTTTGTCCCAATAAACAACACATCAATTGCAATAACTCTTGTGCATAGAGGGCCCGTTTATTTTGGTGTAAGTGGAGTGATGGAACTCAAGTTCCATCACTTCCGTTATTTGTTTTGGTGTAAGTGAAAAATATAATGTAACTCAAGTTACGTTAGAGCTCCACTTCACCTACTCTCGACTTCCGGCTCTAAAGTACCGAACTCGACTTCCACCACACTCAACCTTCTCTAAACAATTTATTAAACAGTAAAACCTAAACTCTACTTTCTTTATAATGGGTTAGAATTACCTTATTTATAATAAATTAAGATTATCTTTAAATAATAATAAAAAATTTAATTATATAATAGGTTAAATTTTATAGTGATAAATTTATTACTATATTTAGGAGATAATGGGATCCACTTACTTACATCAAAACAAACAACGGAACTCAAAAAACTAATTTTACCAGCACCAAGTTACATCAAAACAAACAGCAGAAGTGATTGAATTTAACTTTCAGTGGTACGAGTTACTGTCAAAACAAACACAGAAAAATAATCACCATCAGGGAAAACTCACAACACATACACTTGACTATACGTTGTAGAATCTACAAAAATTCGTCAATCCAAACGCCCCCCAGAGTGATTGTCCCCTACCTGATTACATCGGTCCAAACAAATATGATGACGAAAATTTACTATATTATATTTATATATATTATCAAATAATAAATTAATTATATTTTTAAAATATAATAATATTATTTTTTAATAATTTGATGAAAGAGATAAATTTAAACAAATTACTTGATTGGTTGAAAATGCAACTTCATCATATAACTGATATATTCTTAAAATACTTAATAATTACACACATGCATGTTGGCACTAAATCTCTTATTAGATTTTACTCGAAAAAAAAAATCACAAAATGAACAAAAGTGTAACTAATTATCTTTTCTCTAAAAAAATTTAAAATCAAATTTAATTATTTGATTAATTTTATAGAGTTTAAAAATTTATACAAAAAATTTATAATGCGTTTGACTTTTGTAACATATGTTATATTTGCACTCAAATATTTGGGGAGAATGAGATTGTGGAATCTTGGATCAAGGAAATGAATGAATTGGATCGAGTTAGTGCGATGAATTAAATTAGATAATTCTTAATTTTTCGTACCGTTGTTTAATGTTTTTAATCACTTTTTACATGGTTGAAAAGTTCAATATTATACTTAACATCCATAATATTAATTTTATTTTATTGTAAAGTTTATTTTAACGGATACCACTTTATAACTTTATTTAAAATAAATTCACTTTGCTAACTTTATGTTAGATTCTATCATATCTGTGAAATAAAATAAATTACATGATAATTAAGTAAAATTTTTGAACACAGAGAACAAATGTAAAAAATCCACTAAATCATGGAGGTATATAAATTGAAGTTATCATTAAATTAACTTTACTGCAATCTTTAACTCGGGTTCTTCATATTTTGGATTGTCTTCTAACTTAGGACACGTGGAATGGAGCATGCTAGTAGATGAAAAGTGGTTGGAGTAAAATCATTATAAATTAGGTATATTATTTATTTTCTAATGGTAATTAAAGTAGGAATTAGGGTGCCAATGGATCCGGGTTGGTGGAGCTCCGCCCGAATGGAGTGGTAAAGTGGAACAAAAATATATAAAAAATATAACCGTCCCGAATCCGTTCCCGATCGCCAACGTAAATGGAGCGGGAGGTGGGAGACTCTTTTCTTCTTCAATCCGCCCGATCCGTCAAAAATCCGGCTCCCGCTCCGATCCGCCTCCGAATGGAGCGGTAAGTGGGAACCAAAAATAATGAAAAGTAACCCGCCTCCGACCGCTCCCGCCCAGATAAAAAATGAACGGGAGGTGGAGGAACTTCCCGCCCCAGACCGCCCCGTTTGCATCCCTAGTAGGAATTAGATTATAATCGCTCATTATAATATGGAAAAAAAAATAGAATCATTTATCTCTAAAAACTTAATTTTGCAAAGTATATAATATATATATATATATATATATATATATTTGAGAAAAAGGTAGCACGTTACCCGCATCATTCATTTCGAAAATAAATTTGGCTACAAACAGTGAGTCAACATGGCCTCGAGAAGAAAAATATAGCTCAAATAAAGAAGAAAAAGAAAAGAGAAATAGCAACAAAAGTAATCGACAGGTTATACAGCTCAACAAAAGTCCCTCCACTCTCTTACCAACTCCTTGATATGTCCGACTACGAAGAGAGGGTCAGCAAAGTGGTTTTTAAAAATCACGTTATTTCTTTCCTTCCAGATTAACCACCAGCACACTGCTTCGGTAATCAGATCCTGCAAAATCTCCCCCGACCTAATAATTCTTGTGATTTTACTCCAGATCATCGGTACGTCCTCCATAGTCTGTAAACACTGGATGTCCTCCAAGGTTCGAAAAAGCATAAACTTAGTGTACACACATCCTATAAGGAGGTGGTCCACCGTCTCCATAACTTCACCACAGAGGACACAGAGGGGATCACCCAACCATCCCTTTTTCAGTAAATTATCGGCCATGGGGATCTTCTTCTTAAGGGATAGCCATAAGAAAAGAAATATTTTTAATATTTAAAATCAACACTCTTTCTTAAGTTTAGACTCAAGATATTTTAATAGACTTAAAATATGAATTTGAATTCACTTAAATTAGATGAAACGAAGTTAAATGAAACTAGTCTGATCAGATTTAAACTTAGTACCTAGTGCTCTGTGTCATTTTTCAGTTTTTTGAGAACAACAGTTGTATTACATTATTTTGTACAATATTAGAGCAAGCTAGTAGCCTTGAGTTCGAATGATACTAGGCTTCTAAATAAAGTTATAATGGGCTAAACCACTTGTGGACTTTTTATTTCCTGCGTTGGTGCTTACTCGATGGAAAAATAAACAACAAGAAATAATATAGCTTATGCATGAAAGATTAAGGTTAAAGAGTTAAGAGATAGAAATGGAGAAACGTATGTTCCATTCGCTTGCACCTAAGATGATCTTATGTCCTATGAAAGAAATTACAAGGATAAAATGTGGGAGTAAGTAGAGAAACATTATTCTTTCGTGATTACCACATGACCACATGACGTGGTGTTGCAAGCGGTCCACAACTATTTAATCTTGCAGGCCTCCACCCATTAATACTCCCAACTACATTCGTAGGCATGAACTTCTATAAAAACACAATCTTGAGACCATACTCTCAGCACCAAAAGCAAGCTCTTGTAGCTCGATCTCCAATTTCCTCATACATATACTAGATATTTAGTGCTACATATGTATATGCATGGCTTCCAAATTTCAACTTTTGTTTCTTTTCTCGTTTCTTTGTGTGATGTGGGCTTCGCCATCGGCAGCTTCTCATGGCGAACCCAGTGACCCCATGATGAAGAGGTTTGAAGAATGGATGGCTCAGTACGGCCGAGTTTACAATGACAACGACGAGAAGATGCGGCGGTTTCAGATATTCAAGAACAACGTGAACCATATTGAAACCTTTAACAACCATAGCGAAAATTCGTACACTCTCGGTATCAATCAGTTTACCGATAAGACAAATAACGAATTTATTTCTCAATATACTGGAGTATCTCTCCCACTAAATATCGAGACAGAGCTAGTGGAGTCGTTTGATGACGTAGACATCTCCGCGGTGGCTCAAAGTATTGATTGGAGAGACTATGGTGCTGTAACAAGTGTCAGGAATCAAGGCAGCTGTGGTAAGAAATCTCGACTATAAATTATCAAAGCACCTTCATTTCTTCAGCTAGAAAAAAAAAAAATCTATTCTTAGTTAACTTTATAACATGTTGCTTAGATCAAATATGCTTGCTACCGAATGCCTTATGCCTTTTTTGGACAAAAGGACCAAATTTCCACCCATTAAAACTCAATGATTCCATTACTTTGGCTGATTAAAAGGGTCTAAACATGTATTATCACATATTATCAGTGTACAAGGAAATGAAGTATTGAATCTAGTTAATAAAAAATCAACTTAGCCATCAAATGTATATGTAAGTGCTAATAAACCATCCAAAAATACATACATGGTGATAAAAAGGACACATCCATCGCATTTAAGAATTCAAGCACAATGTTCACAGGCTTCGACTCGATTCAATCTATCTGCAAGTTAGATCTATTGCTGGGTCTCTTACTATTAATTAAGTTACTGCAATAATCATATTACTGAAGTAAGCAAAGTAAGTGCTAGTCAGAAAGAACAGGACATCCATATGCATGACAACTATTGAAACAAGTTAAAAGCAGCTCTGTACTTGCAAATAACATCTAATTATGTCAGTTTGAATGTTTCCTTATATCATGGCTATATCATATATAACTTTGCTAACAGTAGTTATGCGAACGCATATCTTTGTTTTGGCATAGGTTCTTGCTGGGCATTCAGTGCAATTGCAACAGTGGAAGGAATCTACAAGATCAAAACAGGGTACTTAGTATCTCTATCGGAGCAAGAAGTTCTCGATTGTGCTGTTAGCTACGGGTGCAAAGGCGGCTGGGTGGACAAGGCCTACGATTTCATCATATCTAACAATGGTGTGACCTCCGCAGCTTACTATCCTTATCAAGGATACAAAGGCACTTGCGCTGCCAATAGCGTGCCCAACTCAGCTTACATTACTGGTTATACATATGTGCAAAGGAACAACGAACGCAGCATGATGTACGCTGTGTCGAAACAACCAATAGCTGCTCTTATCGATGCCAGCGGAAACAACTTTCAATATTACCGAGGCGGTGTGTATAGCGGACCTTGTGGAACTAGTCTCAATCATGCCATCACCATTATAGGTTACGGGCAGGATAGCAGTGGAACAAAATATTGGATAGTAAGGAACTCGTGGGGTAGCTCATGGGGTGAGCGTGGATACGTCCGTATGGCAAGAGGTGTGTCATCATCATCTGGATTATGTGGAATCGCCATGGCTCCTCTCTATCCCACTCTACAATCAGGGGCCAATGTCGAAGTTATTAAGATGGTTTCTGAAACTTGAAGCTACGCATAAGTCGGAAGCAAATGATTTAGCAATGCACTGCAGTTTGCTATCTTGTTTGCTTAACTTACATAAATAAGGATGTTAGCTGCATCCAATTGCTAAGCTTGCTTCGACATTGTGGTTTCTGTTCTGTTTCGGTGTGTCCAGTGAGCATGTAAGTTTGAATATCTACAATTGAATGTTCTCCTTAAGTATTGTGTACTAGTGTTGCTTATTAGTACTATAAAATGGATCACATGTGTCTCTTTATGCAATGCAAATTGTGTATGCGCGCACACTAGGGTGGAAATAATGGCTTGTCGTTGAGCCTAACTCGACCTAGCCACACCAATATCTTAACAAAGGGTTGTATATAATAGTACTCTAGCTTTCTCTTAATTTGTACCATAATAAGATGGAGAAAACAAAGACGGATCAAAAAATTTTTAACAATAATGAAAAAGAAATCTTTTTTTAAAAAAATATTACTATAATGAGAAAATTTTATTCTATTACAATAACTAGTCATTAATTATACATAAATAAATAATATGGTTTAAAAAAATTAATTCTATTAAAATAAAATTTTTTAAAAAAATATTAGGTGTTCTCATGGACCGACATGGTCCTCCGCGAGACATGGTAGTAGGCCCACGAGACATGGTCCAGGTCCGTCCTCTTTGGCAGTTACTATCTAATAAAAGACGTGTTGTTAGGTACGGTTTGGTTTCGATGAATGAACTTGGTTTATACCGTCCTAACTTCGGCCCTATTTGGATTTATGAATACCTTATTTGATATATTTTATAAATATTATTTGAAAATTTTGTACATAATATTAATATATGAGCAGTGTGATCAAAAATTTAAAATTTGATATTAATGCAGCCTGTGAAAGTCATTTTCTGGATAAGATAATTAAATAATCTCATAAATAAAATATATCATGCTATCTAACTATGGATATCAAATTCTTTTCTTGGAGAAAAAAATTAAACTTCTTTCTTATAATCACCCAAGCAATTCTTCTCTTTGAATAACTTATTTTGATATTCAAACTGCGCTTTCATGATGTCTAAGATCTAAGTATTAACGAGCCGAACACGAGTGAGCTGGAGCCAACTCGTGTTCGAGCTGAACACCAGTTGACTCGTTAAAGTATCAAGCCGAAAAATTCAACTTGTGTTCGACTCATTAATAAACGAGTCGAACACGAGCTGACCAACGAACAATAAATTAAATGAATTAGATTGGATATATAAATAAAAAATAAATTTATAAAATCTTACCTATTAGATTTTGATCGAATAGTTGCAACTTTATATATAAATGAATCTTTTTATAATTGAGCTCGACATTTTTTTTTCTAATATCTATATATATATATATATATATATATATATATATGAGAAATAGATAGCATACTACCTACTTCGTTTTATTTCACTTAGAAATAAACTTAGCTAGAAATGTAAATCAACTAGGATTCGAACTTGAGTGTCGGATACCAACCACCAAGCCGTTTGTCACTTGCTCTAGGGACGGTCGGTACCCTTACTATGAATATTAGATTTAGGCTGAGCCTAGTGAATGATTTCTATTTTATTAAAAACAAAGGGAACAAATGAAATTGGATTTATTTCCTAATAAAATATGTAACTGAATGAAATATATACCTTATATATCAATCAAGACTGATCGTTCTATTTGGACCATCCAATTTGAACAGTCAAAATGCATATGTGCATAGAATTAATTGCACCCAATATGCGTCAAATATTATGTTGCACATCATGTATTTTCATATTTGTTTAATATATTCCGCATGAAATATGGCTCGTTCGTGTAATATGATACCAAGTAATTAAATCTGATGCTCCCACAATTTTTTGGGACTGTGCTTATAATATATATTTATTTTTGTCATAAACTTGTTCGACTTGTTATCAAGCTCTGTAATTTTAATTAAAGCTTATAACCATGTTCTTAAGATCATGAAAAAAAAAAGGGCGAATTATTGCCCTGATAAACATAGTTTAGCTCTGGTTGCTGCATACATG
This sequence comes from Ananas comosus, assembly GCF_001540865.1. Taxonomy (NCBI): domain Eukaryota; kingdom Viridiplantae; phylum Streptophyta; class Magnoliopsida; order Poales; family Bromeliaceae; genus Ananas; species Ananas comosus. The sequence goes on along the minus strand of NC_033625.1, from coordinate 2,450,545 downwards.
AGCAGATAATCGGTAGATCTCTATGAAGACGCGCTCAATCATAGGCTCCTTTGAATTTGACTCCTCAACTCTTAACATATGTTTATCTTCTAAAGTTGTTTAATTGGGGCAATTCTAGTTAGTTATAAATTATTCAAGTTTCAATTGCTAGGAATGGTCAAAACTTTTAAATTTGATGGAATCACGGAAAATCTGATAAAATTCTTAATATATTTCACTAAAACATCTCAATTTATCAAAAAATTTAAAACAAAAAATAAACTCTTTTTTTTAAAAAAAAGAAGAAGAAGAAGAAATGTTAGGGGACCAAGTTTGGAATGTTCTGTTGATGAGGGCGTGGCGTGTAGTTGAGGGCGGGGCCTAGTTTGGCATGGCCTATCTCAAATGATGCCTGAGCGAAATTAACGCAGACAGTCTCCAAACTAAATTTTTAATTTTAGAGACCTTTAGTGCAATTTACCCAATTCTCATACATCTGTGCGAAATAAAGTTGTATCTGAATAATCGGTATGTATGTTGTGACCCAACTTAGGTAGTTAATTCGGATTTGGCAAAAATTCGGTACGAATATAATACGGATAAAATTTGTATTTTAATTTTAAATTTTTTTAAAAATACGGCTAAAAAATAGATTTGTAAATTATTCGGATACGTGATTTATACGAATATTATACGTGCACCAATTAAAATTTCGAGATAAAAAAATTCGGCTGTTAATTTTTTTTTTTCTCTAGATTTATGCTATTAGTATAAATACTCATAATTATGAAAAATATCCTTAATTAGGCTATTAAATTTTTTTCAGATTTATGTCATTATCATAAATAATTATAATTTTTATAAATATAAAAATAAACTAATATAAAATAATATATAAAATCATATATATATATATATATATATATGATTGCAGCACGGTGGACCTCTCACTCCACATGGTCCATGACGCTGAGTGCAGCCTCATGGACCCCGCTATTTCCCAATGTACATCGCGATTTTTTCCAGGGTCCTCCTTCCTCGCTCGCCCCTTTTCTTCTTTGCTTCGCTTCGTCTTCATATTTCCTTCAAAATTGAACAGGCAAAGTTGCTCGACTGCTCACGAGGAGGTGCACAAATTTGTGGAACAATGCTCACCCGATGCCGGTCCAAAAACTTTCATCAATCCGCAACCACCAAATCCAAAATTCACAAGAAATTTCTTCTTTCCACCGCTGCTACATCCGAATTTTTCAAAATATAATTCGGAAAAACCATTTTTATCGTGAATAATCTGAGCGAGGGGAAAAAAAACGAGTTTTTTGATTTTTTGGAAAACAATTCGTATTCGGAGCATTTTATACGGTTTTCAATTTGTTCGCGTATAATTCGCGTATTATACGCGAATTAACTAACACAGTGGTCCAACGCCATACTGTAAGTAAAACAAACTGAGTTGAAGGGTTAATTAAAAGAATTCAAATCTCATTACTTATTCCATATTTGGACAAAAATAAATTTTATTTGCACCAACATTCATTATAGTTTATGTCTTGTGCGTATGAAAAGAGGGTGAGGGTATGCTATCGTCTTGTACGAGTGTTCAAGTCATATTATTTATCAAAGTGTGAAATTTGAACGGCTAAAAAGTAAAAACTCGTATTCAAATTTCCAAATTAAATGCGATCCCTGTAAGTATATAACTTTTTTTCCTTTAAAGTTGCTTATAAGTTTCTTACCTTAAGAACACCGTCTAAAAATTGTACTACATAAAATTCGAAAGTCAAGGAGCGATATCTTCCAAATTTTGAAACGAGGTTGTGAGAGCTCAAAACTGCAGATTTTTTTAGGGACAGCTTCATAGGTACTCCTCAAAATCTTAAACTATCACAAATACTTCTAAAAATATCATAAATATCTCTCATGTTATCTCATGTCAAATAGCATTATCCTAATCTTAGTTCTAATAAATTTTGAAACTACTCTACAGAAAATTTTGAATATCATTTAAGCGACATTAATAATGTAGAAAACTTTGAATATCACTATAGAAAATTTAAGTGACATTAATGATATCAATCTATCCTTATACGTTATTTCTTTTAGTTTTGCTACATGATAACGTTCCTTTCATTATTAAATGTGGGCTTCATCCAGAAACTGTTCAAGTTCTACACGTATCTTTTTTCTTTTTTTTTTGCTTCAGTCGAATTGGATTTTTCTTGTTCTTTACTTGAATTGAGTTGATCATTGTTAAATGTAGACTCCTCCGAACCGGCTTAAGCTTTTCACATATTTTTTTCTTTCTTTACGTGGAACGAACTTAATTTCTCCCTTTCTTTACTTGAAATGAATCAGATCAATAGGTTACATTGCCCTGAACCAGCTCAACTGCTCCACATGTTTTCATCTTTGAACCAATTTTTTTTTTTTTTTTTACTTGAACTGAATCGATCACTATCGAGTGTAGGCTTTACCCCAAACCGTCTCACGCTTTTCTTTTTTTTTACTTGAACCAAATCGGATTTTTTTTTTATTGAACCAAACTGGATCACATCTCTGCATTAGACCGAACTATTTCTTTTCCTCTTTCTTCAACTTTTATCTTCGTTTATCGGCGGGATGAATCTCCTCACCGTCACTTCTTCCATCGTCGTTTACTCTTTCTTTGTTGCCGTTTTTTATTTTTTCTTTAATTATTTGTTAATCACATCACATGAGTTACTATACTAATCTATTACATATAATGAATCCCCAATGTGTAAGATGACGTGGCGCTTCCTCCTTAGTTTAGGACTTTTCTAATTTTTTTTTTCTTTTCTTTCAATTATAGAGCATGCTTATTAATGATTGAGATGTTACTAATCCTTAATGCAGTAATTGTGACAAAGAATAATGTTACCGTTTCTAATGATTCTTTTACTTCTCAAGTTATTCTCCATTAAGCTAACTATTCATATATATGTACCTCATAATTAATACTAAATCTCTTAGGAGGTGTTTAGTTTTTTCCTATAAATTATTTGTGAAAATAGTTTTCTAACTGAAAAAATAATTTTCATTCGTTTCAGATTTAATAAAAAATAATACTTTACTTTNTAATACTAAATCTCTTAGGAGGTGTTTAGTTTTTTTCTATAAATTATTTGTGAAAATAATTTTCTAACTGAAAAAATAATTTTCATTCGTTTCAGATTTCATAAAAAATAGTACTTTACTTTTCTAAATTTTTTATCAGAGAAATAAAAAATTATGGAGAAATGTGTTTTTCATGAAAAAATAAACAAATAAATTTTTTAAAAATAATTTTCCACACTTTTTCAGGAGTCAAACACTAGGTTAGGGCTTATTGTTGGTTTTATCTTGACCCAAATCCAACAACCAATCAACAAAATTAACCTGGCTCTATCCAAATCTTAACTGGGCTCGAGTCCACATAGGACCCAAATTTTTCCACTAGCTAATTAAAAACCCTCCACATTCCTTAATAATTAATTAAGATGTTACAAATTCCTTAATTTTGTTTCTCCCACCACCATTAATTGATTAATTATTATTACACCTCAATCTAAGAGACCTTCTTACATTCCTTAAAACGTATATATGCATGCATGCCCTTTCACTTTTCATTTTCCTATTCATATTTATTGATCGATTCCACCTCTATAAATATGAATATTTTTATGAACATCTATCAATTCATATGATCACTCACAAGTGTCTCCACTGAAGTTTCTCATGGCTTCTCTCTTCAAACAATCTATTTTTATCTTGCTCGCAGCATCCTCCCTCACAACCGTGCCCACTCCGACGTCGTCGGAGGCTCGGCCCATCGGCCCGATCGGCCTTTCGGCCCGCCTGCAGTCGGACGGCATGAAGCAGTGCTGGGACTCGCTGGTGGAGCTCCGGTCGTGCACGGGGGAGGTAATCCTCTTCTTCCTCAACGGTGAAACGTACCTGGGCCCGAGCTGCTGCCGGGCCATTCGCGTCATCGAGCATCACTGTTGGGCCACCGACGTCTTGCTGGCGTCCCTCGGCTTCACGGCTCAAGAAGGAGACATACTGCGCGGCTACTGCTATCCAGCAAATGATTCCTCCGACCCGTCAACGCCGCCGCCGCCGCCGGCCCCGGCGTCTATCTCTCCAGGGCCAGCATCCCACTAGAATCGAGAAATGGTGTATGGTGTTTTTAACTGTTAAAGTGGTGGCCCATGCACGTAGGTTTGCATGGTTTGTGTTAGTCATTTTGATGTGAGTCATACCTATATATGTGTGTGTGTGTGTTAGGGTCAAATGGGCTTAGTATGGTTGGGTTATATGTGAACCTGGTATGAGTCATTATTAATCCCCAATGTGTAAGATGACGTGGCACTTCTTCCTTAGTTTAAAATTTTTCTAATTTTTTTTTCTTTTCTTTCAATTATATTCTTCTTTGAACCGAACCAACAAGTTTTTTTTACATATTTTATTTTTTTTTTAAATTTTTTTAATTCGAACTGATCTATTTTGTTATATATATTCTTTGAATTCGATTTTTTTTCTCTTCTTTCAATTATTCTTTTTTGAACCTCTTCTTCTTTCTATTTATTTTTTTGAGCTGAATCGACATATTTTTGTTATATATTTTGTGTCGAAACTGATTTTTTATTGAACTGGCTCATCTCTACTTTTTATTTTTTTTAATCGAATCGGNACCGGCTTATCTCTACTTTTTATTTTTTTTTTAATAGAATCGGATTTTTATTTGTAGGTTGTACTCTTTTCCAATTTTAAAATATGATATATTAACTTTAAAATAATGAAAATCACCCTAAAATTCTAATCTACAAATCTATAAATCTATAAATCTATAATCTATAAATCTATAAATCTATAAATCTAAATGAAAGCACAATATTTCTTGCCACGTGGCAAGCCACCCTTCATCCCTTCATCCTCATAAATAAATAAATAAATAAATGAAACCACTCCCTCTATCTAAATATCAAATTAACAAAATAACACACTTGGTATTGATTTTATTGCTAATTAATGTAGATTCATTGAACCACTAAATATTGGCAAGCCTCGCCTTCTTAGAGACCAACATTAAGTGAGAGTTTCTCTATTTTTTATTTTTTTCTCTCTTCTTATTTTCTATTTTTTTAATCTAATTTTAATCTATTTTACAGTAATTTTTATAATTATTTGATAATTTCTATTTAAGATGAGTTAGATTGAATTAAAAATCTAATATTTCGATAATACCTATCCGCCGCATTGCGCGGGTAACTATACTAGTAGTACATAATGGTAAAAAAATAAATATTTATAATAATTAATGACGAGATTTTTCAATAGAGACTAATCACTGGAGCTATTTACTACAATATTTATGACCATTTAAAAGAGCATGAATGATATTATTAATTTATGAGGGCATTGTGATATTTTAATACATAAGCGTGGCATTCATAAATTTTTTTTAAAAAAATCTTTCATGATGCTAAACAACTATTCTGAACAATAGTATTTTTTAAATTTAAATATAACTTTTTTAATTCATGCGCGTCTTTATCAGTCCTATTCCCGTTGGGCAACACATGCTCCCATAATTCCAATAACAACACATCAGCTGCAATAAAAGTTGTACCCTTCTCGATTGCGACTTTACTAATCATTGATAAGAGACAAAATACGTACACATTGGGTTGGGTCTACATCACGTAGTTCTTGCCAAAAATAACGTTTGCACACGTACACATTGGGTCTACATCTCCTAGTTTGTTTGCCAACTTTACTAACGATTGATAAGAGATAAAATAACGTTTGCACACGTACACATTGGGTATACATCTCGTAGGTTTTGCCAAAAATAACGTTTGCACACGCACACATTGGGTCTACATCTCCTAGGTTTTGCCAAAAAATTTTTTTTTCTTAAAGAGATAGATAACATATATACTATCCGTTTTATTTATTTCATTTAGAAATAAACTTAAGTCAGAACTTCAAATCTCGGATACCGACCACCAAACTCCTTACCACTTGCGCTAGTGACAGTCGATGCCAAAAAAAATTCTCAAAATGAACAAAATGGATAACTAATTAAGTATCTTTTCCCCTAAAAAAATTGAAAATTAATTAAAATTTAATTAATTTGATATAATTTTATAAAGTTTAAAAGATTTATGCATTAAAAAATTATAATCCATGATTTGATTTTTGGTTTAATACATGTTTAATTTGCACTCAGATATTGTTGAGAGAATGAGATTGTAGAATCTTTGAAGGGAAACGAATGAATCGGGATCGAGTAAGTATGATGAATTTAATTAGGTAATTTTTAAATTTTTTTACTGTTGTTTAATATTTTTTCACTTTGTTATTATGCGGTTTGAAAAGTTATACTTAACTATCCTATAATATTAATTTTATTTTCTTGTAAAGACTTATTGTTAAACAGAACAAAAAAATTAATTTTTAACTGATGTCAAGTTCTATCAATAAAATAAAAATAAAAAATCACATGATAGTTAAATGCAACCTTTAAACTACATGAGAACAAAGTAAAACTCCACTGAATTTTACTCAGTAAATTAACTATAGTGCCAACTTAGAACTTGGGCTTTCCTTATTTTGGATTGTCTTGTGACTTAGCACCTATTTGGGTATTGAAGCATGCTAGTAGATGAAACTTGGTTGGAGTTAAATCATATAAAGATATACTTCATTATTTTCTAATGGAACCGTAGGAATAATATTATAATTGATTTATTATAATATGAAAAAAGTTAAATCTATGAAAGGATGAGAAACAATTATTTATATATAGAAACTTAAGTTATTAAAGAGAGGTGTTTCAATATATATATATATTGAAAATACCCTTCTTATGTTCCAAGCTTTTCTAATATATCCCTGGAGTTAAGTTCCATTAGTGAGCTGCCGTTATCTCTGTAAAATTACCATTTTATCCATTCTAATATACCCTTCTACCGTAACTAACTTTTCTTATATACCCTTTATATAGCGAATACTTTTCTTATTTGCCCTTCAAATTTTAATTAATTAATTAAGCACGTCGGGAGCGAGCAGATAAACGAATGAGATCGATCGCAGCTAAACAAACCTTGGTGGTTGGAGGCATAGTTAGTTAATTCGGATTCGGCAAAAATTCGGTACGGATAAAATTCGGATATATTTTCGTATCTTTTTATTTTAAATTTGTTGAAAATATACGGCTAAAAAATCCGGATTCGGCAATTATTCAGATAAGCTTATTTTTACGCGGGTATTATGATTCACCAATTAAAATCGGGAATATAAAAATTCGATTAATTATAATAAATATATATAATATAATATACTATATATGTATTTATTTTAATTTTTTTTATATATATATGTAAATATTATATATTTAAATTATAATAATATATATGTAATAATATAAAGAGTTAATATATTTAAAAATAATTAATTAAATCTTAGATTGTAGCTGCAGAACAGAAGACTATCTTGTATTCCAATTAATCTCAGATGAATTAACTATTCATCCTATTAACTCTCAATTGAACTATCACCTAAGTTTTAACTCTCGCCAATTAACTCTCCAATTGACTCCTCATAAACACCTCTCCCTCGTTCCCCTCCTCCGGCAGCGCGACACACCTCAACCTCGGACACCGTCGCACTCTCAAACCTCGAGGTTGGCGACCATGAGGCAATATTGGTGATGGAGCGGCTGTTCCCGAAGGGAAGCAGAGACAAGAATGGGTTTTCAGAACGAAGAAGACGTCCACAGCGATGGGTCGAGAGGTGGAAGGCACGATGATGCTACCGTGGTGCGAGACGATGTCGACCGCGAACACACAGCGATGATCGAAATGTGACAGAAAGGAGGGACGACGAACGCGACGAGATTGCTGCACAAAATCGCTGGGGCCCTCTTGCTCCGCGGCACAGCAAAGCGGCGGGGAGGAGGAAGGCGCATCGAGAGCGGCGGACTAGGGCCGTTTTTTTTGTGCGAATGACGCGAGTCTTAGGGGGCGAGGTCGGAGGCGAGAAGGAGCTGGTTGCAGCGTTGGTGGTGGTGGTGAGTGCCTGGGCGTGCTCGGTGGCGGGCGGCGGGGGCAGGACCAAGTTAGAGGAGAGCAGAGAAGAGAGAGAGAGAAGGATGAAGTTGGAGGAGAAAAAAAAGATAATTTAATAAATTGTTTAATAATGGTAAGGGGCAAAATAGGGTATTTAATTAGTTTTTAACTCGCGGTATACATTAATCCATGCTTAACTCAAGTAAACATAACAGGGATAACTGCGGAGGTATTTTGGAATAACGGTGGAACATATGAGGGCATTTTAGAAAGAAAAAAAAAGTAGGGGTAGATCGGATATTTCAGAAAGATTAGGAATTATAAGCAACTATATTATATATATATTACATATATATATATATATAATATATATATAATATAGTAAGGCTACTATACTCTTATGAGTATTGGACCTCTTCGTACTCATAAGTTTTTTTAATGATTAGGCTTCGAATCGACGATCCACTCCGTTTAAATATGACTTAGAGTATTTGAAATTTTAAAAAATAAATTTTTAATTTTTCCAAATCAATAAAGAATCATCAACGGGCAGAAAATGAACGGTCAAAATCGAACGAGGTGTTCTAAAAATGGATGATCGGATCCTTCAATTTAAGATTAGAGTTTATAATCTTTCATTAGATAGTGAATAGAATTTCTATCAAAAATTCAATCTATTCCAATTCTTTTACACCGTTAAACTAGCAATGTATTACATACCGGCTGTTAAATTTGTCAATTTTGTAAGTTTTGAGTGAAGGTGAAATGATGTGAAAAATTAAAAATTTGATTTCTAGAAATTTTAAATGTTTAATAAAGTTAATTGATGTGGATCGTTGATTCGGAAGTCTGAATCTATCGAAATAATTATGAGTACAGAGGACAATATATCATAAAGTATAGTAGCAGAATTATATATATATATATATATATATATATATATATATATATAACACTCTACCTCTTGTTTAGGCTCGAGAAGTTTTAATAAATTTAAAATATGACCTTGAATTAAATTAAATAAAATAAAAAGAAATTGGATGAACCTATTGCCCGATAAGATTCAAACTTAATTAGTGCCTTATCCTCTGAGCCATCTTTAAATTTTTGGAGAACAATCGTTGTGTCATATTATTTCGCATAGTATTAGAATAGGTAATTCTTAGTTTGGGAAACCCCAGGTTCCTATATATAAAACTATTGAATATTTTAGAACTTAAAGCAAGGAGTCCTTACTTCAATTGATATAGAGTAAAAGGATGTGAAAAAATACCCATTAATCTTAAAGTTTAATGGATAAAATTTTATATATTTATTTTGTATATATATTCAATTTAATACTTTTAACTTATTGTTTGTAAGCCAGCTCGTGTTCGGCTCGTTTATTAGCGAGCCAAACACAAGCTAAATTTTTCGGCACGATATTTTAACGAGTCAGCTCGTGTTCAGCTCGTTTACACTCCTAAACGAGAGAGAATTAAACCAGATTGAAGGAGCTATTTAAAGTCGCCTATAGTTTAGGGGTTTCCTTACATTTTCTTGCTCCAATAATTAAATTTGAGTTGTCCCCGGATTGAATACGTTGGTTGCAAAATAATTGGGATGGCTCCAAGACAATTTGAAAAGTCATGCACCTGCACATGCAAAATTATGATACGAAAATATCTCAAAAATAATATTTTAGTAGATTTATTTGTTTTGAATATTTATGGGGTAACGTGAGGGTCAATATATATGGAAAGTACATATAATTGAAATACAAAATACAAAATTATATTATTAGAGTACTTGTGTTTAGTTTCTTTTTAGATAAAAATAAAATAGTATACATAATGTGAAGGTTATTAGAGTACGCTAGCTTTTACCGATCGTCCCTAGCATAAATGGCAAAGGGCTCGATGGTTGGTACTCGAGGTCCCAAGTTCTAATCCTGGTTGATTCACATTTCCGGCTAAGTTTATTTCTAAATGAAATAAGCGAAGCGGGTAGCATGTTATCTATCTCTCAAAAAAAAAAGAGTACGCAGAATAAGGACTAAAATGATATAATTCAAATAATCAATAGTCCGGTCTTAAAAATATACAAAATTTAGAAGTTTTAAAACTAAATTTAACCGACCGTCCTTAGAAGTGGAAAAACTAAATTTAACCGACCGTCCCTAGAAGTGGAAAAAGGCTTGGTGATTGGTATCTGAGACCCAAGTTCGAATCCTAATTGATTCACATTTCCAGCTAAGTTTATTTCTAAATAAAATAAAACGAAGCGGGTAGCATGCTACCTATCCATAAAAAAAAAAAGAAAAAAAAAAGAAGAAAAACTAAATTTAAGTTTAGAGACATGGAGTGCAATTTACCCAAATCTCATATATCTACAGAAAATAAAGTTACGTAACGAGTTGAACAGGAGAAAAACAAAATTTCAAATCAAATTAACCATTTCATCTTTCATTTATTGAGACAAAAGTAAATTTTACGTACAGTCTATATATGTCTTTTGCATGTTAAAAGTGGATAATTTTGTATGCTATCAATCACCTTTTATGAGTATTCAAATCACATTATAGATCCAAGTGTGAAATGTGGACAACTATATAAGCAGCTAATATTCTAAACAATAATATATATATATATATATATATATAGTTTGCGGTGTTTAAGAGTTGTTTGAGAATTAGTTATGAAGACTGTCCCGCATTTCAAAATTGAAAATGATCCCCTTGACAGAGGTTTATGTAGTTACTAATTTTAGACAGTGTTCTTAATGCAAGTAACAGAATTACAAGCACTTTAAGCAAAAAAAAGTTACCTATTTTAGGGGAAAATCCCCCACAATTTCGCCAAAAATCTGAAGGGATCGAATTTTTAGCTGTCCAGATTTCACCTTTGATAAAATATATCTGAATAATCATTAAAAAGGATAGGCTTAGACTTACCTATTTTTATATGCACAAGAATCGACTATAAATAAGTAGTTGGTAAGTAAAATTTAACTGTCAAATAAGTGAAGATGGAATTATTAAATTAAGGCAATTTGCATAAAAATTCACTATTTTTTTGGGTTTTTTGCAAAGATGTGACTGTTTTTTCGTGTTTTTGTAGACTTCGGCTTGAATTTTCCAGCAAACTGATCTAAAACTTTATTTATTTTTATCTTCTCCTCTTTCTTCTCCTCTTTTTTCTCTCTGTTTATTTTTTTATGTCTCTCGTCGAGAAGCCAGCGGAGGGGCAAAGAGCGGAGGCTTGAAACCCCTGCCAGCCTTTCCACCTCGATCTTTCGCACTTGCTTTGGTTTTTTATCTTTTTTGTGAATTAGTATCAGCTTTTGTAGGAATACGAGTTTATAGTAAAAAATTCTCGATTCGAGCTTTCGTTGTGTAATCGAGACCAACAATCACGGCTCGAATCCACGGTACATCTGGTATCGAGCGGGTTTGTGGCGAATTCTCAAAATCCCACAGGAAAAAAAGCCGGAGTACCAGACGCATTACCGAATTCTAATGTTAATATATATATATACATATACTATATGATGTCCGGCTACTGTATATGGATAGTACCAAGCCTTTGGTCTATTTGAGTTTTTACCGTTAGCACGATGTACTCTTTGATTATTTCCACCGTTAGACGTATACTATTTAAGCCCCACGCACGACCACTGACCTCAGGACACTATCAAACTAACCGCACTCCTTTCATCCAACGGCCAAAACTCATACGTTACAAGGGCTGGTACTTATTGCAGTATAGTAGCATAATTCACCCACTCAGATATATATGAATTAGCTAAATCTATTAATAGTAAAACGCTCTTATTTGCTATCAAGTTTTTAACTTGCGATGAAAAATTGTGAGGTAGGATGATATTAGTCAATAATATAGTTGAAGTGTCCCCCTGGGGTTGAGTTGGCGTCTCTAATGGATATATAGTATTTCAATCCAATTGTTTGAGAATAATGAAAGAGTTGATCCCAAAAGCTTAAACAAACTGGTCCAGCATATAGAGATTTTGCTACGTAATAGTAGCTTTTGCCACGTCCAACCATAACGTATATATATATGATATATATATATATTATTACTATATATAAAAGCACGGTATATTCAATATTTGGACTGCTGTCTATCTGATCCTAATTTTTTCACTTGTTGAATAATATTTAGCGCCATTTTTCTCTTTGCCGTACGAATTTTTATTAATATAAGATATTTTCTTACCGATTAAATTTTAAATTAGAATATCTTTTTGCTGATTCGAAAATTTATATATAAGAATAAATGATTATTTTATTAGATGTAAGTATACAGCGTGTTGATATCATGAGGCGTCTATACGATATCTTAGAAGATCTTTATAATATAATATTTAATTCAATGTTAAGTTATCGGTCTATAACAGATTACGGTGTGCTGAAAATATCTATAAAAGATTATTTTTATGTTTAGTTTAAATATCTTTTTTAGATATTTTCTATTTAATTCAATATTATTATTTTCTTATATAACGTGATTTTATTTCATTTAATGTAAATTATTTCTAACAGATTTTATTTTTAGTTTTAATTTTATAATAATTTTTGCCAATTAGAGATATTTTATAATATGTATTGTTTGTATTAATGATTTATTGTTAATTAGTTTGTTCATTTAATAGCAATTCTTTTTTATATTAGCTGATTTATTATTTTAATTTTTATATTACATATCTGGCAATTCATATATATAATTATGGGCTAATAATTATGAAATATATATTATAAAATTTATACTTTTTTTAATAATTATTATACGTGTATTTACATGTAATTTTTTCTAGTAGTTAGTAGATAGATATTAAAACTCATCTTTAATTACTTAAATTTTATTATAATAAATAATGTTTACATCTTTTCATAAATTAGACTTTTTTCATTATAATAAACTTTGTATATTCATTCCGTACTGTTCAACTTTAGAAATTAATGATCAGTAATCTTTATATGACTTTAACTCCCAACCAGCGTTTCAACTCATAGATGACTTACAAGTACGCCAAATAGGTCCTTAGTTAAAGCAATCAACTAAGGAAGCCTAAGTTCTTAAGTTTGCACTAAGTCATTTACTAGAGAAAATTCGATACCCAACCCCTACCCTGTAATTTAGTGGAGTTTCACTTGTTGTTATGTAGTTTTAAGGTTGCATTTAACATTCTATGTCGATTTTTATTTTATTTTTATCAAAAATAGACTTTTGACATCAGTTTTTAGCATGATGAATTTTTTGTTCTGTTTAACACTCATAAGTCTCTTTACAAGAAAATAAATATCTAATATTATAGGATAGTTAAGTATAACTTTTCAAAACCGCATAATAACAAATGCTGGAAAAAATAATTAAACGAGCCCTAAAAAAATACAAACATTACCTAATTAAATTCTTATACTACTCAGTCCCGATTCATGCATTTGTTCCTTCAAGATTCTACAATTTCATTTCTAACGATATCTGAGTGCAAATTAAAACATGTATTAACCAATAATCAATCACGGATTATACAATGTTTTTAATGTATAATCTTTTTAAAATCTTAACTAAGATTATTATCAAATTTAATTAATTTTAATTAATGTTTTCAAATTGTGTTAGGGGAAAAGATAATTAGTTATTCGTTTTGTTCATTTTGAGAATTTTCTTTTTGGCACGATATTACTAGGGCAATAATAAAGACGCACTGGTGGTTCGCGTATTCGAAAATTCTAAATTCGAACTAAATTATATTTTTCATTAAATAAACAAATCGAAGTAGATCCTAACCTACCCCATCGTCTTAAAAAAAAACAGTGAAATTCTCCTCTCTCTCACACCTACCCATGTTTAAAGACACAAATAGTAGTGCTGTCGTCGGAAACGGTTATTATTTGGCCAGAAACCGCACTAGATGTATGAACCAAGTGTTTAATGTTGTACGTCGTGCAATGCGTATTTTTTCGGCAAAATCAAACTTAGATGTAGACCAATGGTGTACGTGTGCAAACCGTTATTTTGTCTCTTATCAATAGCATTGAGGTAAAGTCGCATGAGGCATGGGGGACAGACTTTATTGACAAGTGATGTGTGTTATTCAAATGTATGGAGCAGTTGTTGCACACGGGAATATAAGGAGCTGATAAGAGACGTGCCCAGGATTAAAAGTTTTATCTTAATTTAAAATACTATTGTTCAGTGATAGTGTTTAAGCATTATGAAAGTTTTTTTGACAAAAAATCTTATAAGACGCCACGCGTATGTACTTAACATCACAAGCTCCCCTTGTAAAATATAATATATTCGTGCTCTTTTAAATGTCATAAATATTATAAGTGTAATAGCTCCAGTGATATAGTTTCTTGATTGAAAAAATGCCTCGTTCATTAACTTGTTATTAAAATATTTAGTTTTATTACCATACGGTGATATGTAGTATAGTAACCCGTGCGATTTTGAGCTGTTGCGGATGTGATAGAGATAATTAAGAGGAATAAACTAAAAACGGCGCAAAGAAGTAAACGACAATGAACCTAGTGACGGATGAGGAGATTTATCCCGCTGTGATAAACGAGATAAAGTTGAAGAAGAGGAAAAGACTATAGTTTGTTTAATGCAGAAGTTGTGATCCAGTTTGCGTTCAATGCAAAAAAAAAAAAAAATACGATTCGATTCAAGCAACAAAACAAGAAAAGCTTGAGACGGGATATTGGGATATAAACCACACTCTATAGTGAGATTGATCCGATATAAATAATAAAAAAAAAGAAAAAATTGGTTCAAAGATGGGAAACATGTGGGAGCAGTTGGCTCTGGTTCTAGCACCCCAGATTGGAACACGAGTTGATATAATTCGTTTCAGGTAAGAACGAGAGAAATTAGCACATCGTTCACGTAGTAAAGAAAAGGTGAGAAGAGTATAGCGTGTGACTAAAATACTTAATGAGCGGGTTTTCAGAGGAGTCTACCACTCGAACCCATGATCAGTTCGGTTGTTCAAAGTAATTATGAAAATAAAAAAAACCGATTAGATTCAAGAAAGAGATAAGAGAAAAAAAAATAGGAGAAGTTGATATAGGATTCTGGTGATGAGCTCACACGCCTTACTAATCAGGAATGCTTAATCTATGGGCAAGTAACCTAGTAGAGCATAAACGTGATTATAGGGATAAATTGTATATCGGTAATGTTTGCCTATGATTTCTATTGGCTATATCTCAAAGTTTTCTGACAATTCATTAATGTTCCCCGCTTTAATCATGGTATTTTATATTTCCTGTTATAGGGTATTTGCAAATTTTATGTAGAACCTGAACCACACAAAACAAAAACAAACAAATCGATTAGGATGGATGCTATTTTGACATGCGACACCGATAACATGAAGCTTAATTTATTATTTTGTAGGAGTATTTTTTCGATAGTAGTAAGGATTTTGAGTTGAGTAGCTAATGAAGCCTCCGGTCATAAACTCTCTGGCACCTTTAGGCCTCCCTCACCAACCCTCGTTGCCAGAAATGTTTGGCACAGATCTTTTCGTCAGCCTCCCTCCAATTTTAGAACGGATGCTTTCTCTCTCTCTCAATTGAAATCAGCATTCAAGGAAAAAACCTGAGTATATATCGATCGCGATATAATTTGAATAATTTGAATGATGAGTTTGCTCCTTATTTTTCTTGAGAGGTATCTACAAAGGGGCTTGAGTCCATAATACCCCTTCGCTTTGTTTATTTCATTTATAATATAATTAGCTAAAATGTATGAATCAAATAGAGTTCGAATTTGGATCATCGGAGTTACCTACGTTAGCACCAAATCCCTTATTTCTTCCTACTGATCTCAGCGAGACAGTCGTCTCTCGGGCTGATAACGATAATAAGGTATGACTTTGAATCACTTCGTGGCAAGTTAGAATAGCATTCCTTGTACCTGTCACCACTTTATGATTGCACAAGATGTTACAGTGGCTAATATACCGGATAAGATAAAATAAGATGTAAATAAAATAGGTAAAATACTATTTTGTATTGGATTAGAAGAATGGAAACAGAAATTTAGATTTTGTGTAAGAAATGAGATTGATTTTAGGCGAGAAAATTCGCGTGTCAGAAATTAATTGTTGTTAGTGACAATGTGGCGAGGTCTCGAGGCGAGTGACAATGTTGGTGCAAGTAAAATTTATTTTTGTGCCAATAATATGGAATAAGTGAAGAGAATTTGAGGATGTTTTTTTTATAACCTTTACTCGAGTTTGATTCTATCTTACAGTACCCCGTGGTGGACACTGTGTTTAGTAATTCGGCCGGATATAGCCATATTATTATCCATGTGAACCAAGCGGAAAACCGAGAAAAAACGGCTCCTTAGTATTCGAACAATTTGCTTTCAAAAAAACCGAAAAGAAAAACAC
>NC_033625.1:2419528-2434060 GCF_001540865.1 Ananas comosus | reverse complement strand
GCAGATACTTGTAAAAATATTAAAATATCATATATGCTCTTCCAATAGAATGAGTTATATCATAAATATTTCTTATTTTATCTCACGTCACGGGGTGTTATCCTAATCTTAGTTCCAAGCTGCTACTACAATTTTAAAATATCAACTTTATCTCGAAATATTTCCAAAATTTAAATTAGATTTTTTTAATTCAATTTTCAATTTAAACTCCGATCATAGACTCGCTCAAATTTACATTATAATTTTGAATTTTAATATTAATTTAATCTAATTTTAATTATAAATTTAAAATTTAAAATTTTGATTTTGGATTCGAAGAGGACTCAAATTCACTTGAATTCAAATTAAGATTTTATGCTAATTTTACTTTCAAATCTAGATTTTTAATTAGTTTTATATTTAATTTCAAAGTTTTATTTTGAAACTCAAATTCAAAATATAAATTTGAATTTGAATTTCAAATTTAATTTAGATTTAAAATTGACTTGCAATTTTAAGTTCAAAATTTGAACTCAAATTTAAAATTTAAATTCAGATCTGTATCAAATTTTAAATTAAAATTAAAATTTTGAATTTTAATTTTAAATTTTAAATTTTAAATTATTTATGTGATGTATGCGTGATGATGAAAATTATTGATAAAATATCTAGAGGGCATTTTCAAAAAATTTCGAATATCAGCTATAGAATATTTAAGCGACACAAATGACATATAATAGGCAATGCTACAATAAGTATTTTGTAACTATCACGATTATTTTGGATAGAGACTAATCGCTCAAGAGAGCCTGGACGGTATTAATAATTTATGAGATTCCAATAAACAACACATCAGCTGCAATAACCCTTGTGTACGGAGTGAAGGTTTGTCGGGGCCCCCTCATTCATGATTGCATCTGTCCAAACAAAGGACGAGCAAAATGCTTCCTAATAATATAGAAAGAATGAACTGCATGCAGTTATTTGTCCTTAAAGGAATTATAGATGGCCTGGCGGAAAAAAAATTTACTGTATCATACTTACATCACATCATTAATAATATTATTATTTATTAATTTACATTTTCAGTTTAGTTTATTTTTAAATGATATAAAAATAAAATAATAGTATACTATCTTTCTCTCAAAAAAATATAATAATAATAACATCATATTATCAATAATAAACTAATTATATTTATTTTTAAATATATAATAAAATTATATCTTTTATAATTATTATGGAACAAATAAATTTTAAAAAAATTCTTTGATTGATTGGAGGTGCCACTTTATCAAGATAACGGATACATTCTAAAAATTTTCAAGGATCAGCATAGGCATGTTGGTACTACATCTCTTACTAGGTTTTACTCGGGGATAAAAAAAGATCTCAAAATGAACAAAATGTGTAACTAATTATATTTTCCTCTAAAAACTTTTAAAATTAAATTTTAATTTGTTTGATATAATTTTATAAAGTTTAAAAAATTTATACACTAAAAAATTATAATGCATGATTTGACTTTTGGTGTACCATATGTTTAATTTGCACTCAGATATCGTTGAGAGAATGAGATTGTAGAATCTTTTGGATCAAGGAAATGAATGAATTGGAATCGGGTTAGCGTCGATGATGGAGCCTCCAAATCGGCGATCGATATTGTTGAAAATGATATATATACCATTTGAAGTATCTTNGAGCTCGAGCGAGCCGAATATCGAGCCGAACACGAGTCGAACGCGAGCCGGCTTGCTTGTTTGCCAGCCCTAATCGTACTTACATTACATTATTAATAATAATATCATATTATTAATAATAAATTAATAATAATTATTTTTAAATATATAATAAAATTATACTTTTTATAATTATTATGGAACGAATAAATTTTTAAAAAAATTCTTTGATTGACTGGAGATGCCACTTTATCAAGATAACGGATACATTCTAAACGTTTTCAAGGATCAGTATATGTATATTGGCACTACATCTCTTACTAGGTTTTACTTGGGGATAAAAAAAGATCTCAAAATGAATAAAATGTGTAACTAATTATATTTTCCTCTAAATTAAAATTTAATTTGTTTGATATAATTTTATAAAGTTTAAAAAAACTATACATTAAAAAATTATAATGCATGATTTGACTTTTGGTGTACCATATATATGTTTAATTTGCACTCGAATGTCGTTGAGAGAATGAGATTGTAGAATCTTTGGATGAAGAAAATGAATGAATTGGGATCGAGTAATTTTAATTTTTTTACTGTTGTTTAATATTTTTTAATTCACTTTTTACGTGGTTTGAAAAGTTATACATACTTAACTATTCTCATAATATTTAATTTTATTTATTATATAAATTTTAAGATTGTTTCCACCCGTCAAGATTGGAATTAATAGAATAACTGAAATATGTAGAAATGAATTTAAATGGCAATTAATTGCCTATTTTTCCAGACGTTTGGTCGACATTGCGGTGGGGGGGTTCATTTTGAATTGAAATATTGAAGGTATGCCAATTTACTGCCTATTTTACTATGATTCATCAAAGTAAAAAATAATTAGAATAAATAATTTAATTACTTTTAATATAAATTTTACTAAAAACTATCTAAAATTTATAAAAAAAAATTAATACTATTCTCAAATTAGAGCTATGCAAAAAAAAAAAGGAATTTATTTTAAAAATTATATGCAAAAAATTACAAAAAAGCATATTTTTTTGAATAATTAATAACAAAATTAAATATATCATGTAGTTTTATAAATGATGACAAAGAGGAAAAGATGTGTATATGGAGAATAAGAATGAGTAGATGAGCAAAGTTGGGCGTACTGCTTGAGGAAGAGCTGAGTATGGCCTTGGAAATTGAAACTCAATCCGGGTCCTGGCCTGAGACCGAATCATGACTCGAGTATACATATTACCTATCATATATATACTACTAATTACTATTAGAGTGTAGGCTACTAGGCATATCGGATACACGAGCCTTCGTGATGTCACCTTGTTTCGATTTCCACTTTTATCTAATCGTCGATCTGGCATCCATATAAACCTTTGAATCTAGGTTATTGGATTACTAGAATAATAAATTTTATTGTTTTAGATATATTTGCCTAGTGAATCGAGTAGGCTCAAAATCAACAATTTAATGGCCGTAGTGAGCGTTTGCAAGATTAACGCGTTCTGTAGAATATATCAAACCACGTGAAATTTTGATAGAAAATTCTTTATTACTATATAAATAGATCAGAATCTTTGATTTAAATTTTTAATACGTCAAATTATTACATTTTGTAAATTATTATTTATTTTCAGCATTGATTTTCAACCCTTCGTTACTAACAAATGATATCGTAAAATCATAAAATTTACTTTTCTATATACTTCAAATACTCTTAGATCAAGTTTAACGGAGCGGGCCGAATCGACGATTCGAAAGTCGCGAACAATCGAAAAACGAGCTGAAGCTAGGAAGCTCCGTGCTTCACGATAGCATAGTAGCCCTCCACATCCTATACTTATAATTTATATAATATAGTAATATATATATATATATATAATATCTATATATATATTAATATAATTTGGAAGCATTTCAGTGAACCATTATGCTGCCAGTGCCCAATTACATAGGAATTCCATATATGCCACGTGGCGCAGTTTTATAATAAAATACAAATTATCACCAATATATATATATTTTACAAATATTATATATAATATCTTAAGTAATTAGAAGAAATCATAACCATAATACCAACATATTTTGATATTGAAACTTGATATTCTTTTTATATTTTTTCTGTATATATAATAGCTAATTATTATTTTTTAAAATAAAATAAGTATAAAATATAATTGTTAAATATGCGTCTCCATAATTTTTTAAGTCATTTTTAATTCACATTCTACTTTTTAAAAACCAAAATTAGTATTAAAATATGTTCCAGATATTTTTATTTCACATTTTCTTATATTTATTCTATGGATATTAAAGCTTTTTTTTTTCCCAACTACAAGGATTCTTTCCCCCCTAATTACTAGCTTCCGTCCTAATATCGCCGATGATGGCGCCTCTCCACCGCCTTGCAAACGTTTCCACCTCCGCCTCTCTATCACATTCCAGTAATTCTCTAATTTTGCTCTATTAAAGGTAATACAAATTAATAAAAATATTAATTCTTGAGCTTATTCAACTTCCACAATTAATTACTCTGATTTCATTGGTTTTCTAGGTTTTTTTTTACAATATGGATGTAATTCCTCTCTATCTTCGCACAATTTACAAATGATTTCGTACACATCTCCCCCACCCCCTCCCACTCGGCATCAATCTATGTTTGGGCTTTCTTGTTTTTTTTGCTTCTTATGCCAATTCGTTAACATTTTTTTTTCGTTTCTTCGCATGAGGCATATTCAACTTCGCTGTTTTTGATACTAAACGGTTACAAATCTTTACTTTAAATATTATAATTCAATATTTATTACAAGTTCATGGCACTATTCTCACTGTTAGTCAAGTTTATTTGCCAGAAATAATTGATAGATCATACATCCATTAATATTCATAATAACAAGCAATTTCAGTTTAAAGAATCATAATATGAATTATGCTACAAATGTGAGACCCCTGATAGTCAATATATATATATAATAGGAGCTAAACTCTTAACCGTAAGCATTTGGCTGGTGCCAAGGTCAAGATGTTAAGAGATTTAAGCGTGCTAGGACCGGATTAGTCCCTAGGATGTGTGACCCCTGGACAGTCGGTGTTACATTTGTATCAGAGCAATTACAGCCGGAAGTTGAATGAGCTCGGCTGAGGTGAGGTCTGGATACGGTAGCGAGTATGAGTCTCAATCGCTTCACCCGACCCCCCCCCATCACCGACTGTGAGTCTAGCCTGCTCGAGACGTCAGGCTAAAAAGGAGGGAATTGTGAGACCCTGATAGTCCAATATATGATATATTATAGGTATAACTCTTAACCCGGCTAAGCATTTGGATGTGGCAGCCAAGAGATAATAAAGTTAAGCATGCTAGGACGGAGTAGTCTAGATGGGACCCCTTGGAAGTCGGTGTTACGAACAAGATGTTCTAAAAACTACTTTCTAAATGTAGGTCACGGCAATCTCTATCAAAATATAACTTTACAGAATTAGTCGTAAAGGATTGATGATAGTTTAATTTCATTCACATTTCAAATTGAATATTTAAAAAAAACAAAATTAAGATGTTTAAATTTTAATGTATTTGAACTTTAACTTTTTCATATTATGAACTTACCTTTCAAAAACCTACATTAGACCATTTCAATATTGATATTTTTATGATTTTAACTTATACTTTTATGTTAAAAGCTTTTCAAATTAAACATTCCCATCAGAACTTTTTAGAAAATTGACTGTTTTCATATCTAATTACGCTTAAAGCAGGATTCGATAAGAAATTTCAATTGTAAAATAGTCTATAAAAAAATATAAAAAAAATAAAAATAACAAAAAAAACCCTAAAACTAGAGTGAGAAGTCAAGCTTCTAAATTTCTTTTCACTATAGTGATTATATTACAATCGATATTGTTTAAGAGGACGTTGGCATTTCATTCCTGCCCATATATCATCTAAATATCTTAACACGTCTAAATATTACATTCACTTTGTTTTTCCTTTACTTTAATCATTATGGATTCACTCTTAAAACTTTTTCTTATGAACATTAAGCTCTAAAGGATTTATATTCTTTCTTAAAAACTTGCTATTTGAAGATTTCTTGCTCAAAATGTAACATCAGATTTCATGAAATATAAGATATACTTAAAATATCAAGATAAAAACTCTATCATGCACCATTAACTTTCTTTAAATCACAATTCTCAATATTAAGTTATAACTCGTGCATTGCACGGGTTAAATTGCTTGCTTATTTGTAAGATAATGGACCATTCCATATTCCGATCTCAGAATGAGAAGTCCCAAACCGATTCCTAATAAACAATACAATTTCGCATGGATTTATCAACCGATTCCCATTCGGATCAAAAGTAAACCAAACATACCCTTATGTTAACAGGATATACTTTAATGATTTTTTTTTTATAAATAAAGTTTACTTTCCTAACTTATTAATTTTATTGTAAAATAATAAAATATATATAATAAGGCAACTTTTGAGTACAGAAACACAAAATAAAAATTACTAAATCTATTTGGAGTAGTAAATTGAAGTTACGCATTTAAAATTAAATTTAGTTGCAACTTCTACTCGGGCTTTCATATTTTGGATTGTCTATCTAGATTTAGGACACCATTTGGTAACTGCAGCATTCTATTGATGAAAAGTTGCTATTAAATATATAATAATGTTAACGTTCTTTATTTTCTAATGTAATTAGTATTAATCGCCTCCTATATATTGGCAAAAAAAAACATAAAAATCGATAAAAAATAGAAATACGCTTGATTATGATTAAGATTAAGAATATAGATTAGTTAATGTTAATTAAGTGGGCAACTCAATAGATTTATTGGTTCGGTATACTTTTTATTATTTTTATTTATCTCTAAAACTTAAGTTATAAAAAGCAATATTTTATATTTAAATCAACACTCATTCCTTGTATTAGTGAGATGTTTTAACTAGACTTAAAATATGACTTGATTAACTAAGTTAGATGAAAGATTAAATAATTAGTATTATAAGATTTAAACTTAGTTCCTCATGCTTCGTATCATTTTTCAGTTTTGGAAGAACAACATAATTATTGTCATATTATCTATAAATCTCATAATCTTCTATAATTTATTAAACCTCGATTTTTATCCAAAATGCAGCTACCTTCCTCATTATCTTTTTCTGTTTTTCTGCAATGTGATTTTCCTAGCACTCACTCGAGATAAATTAATTAATAATTAATTATGGAATAATTAATTATACATTATATTCTACTAATGATGACTTTATAATCCAGTTCACTCCCTCCTAGGCCTACATAATCCGGGCCCCCATACTAATCAATGCGGCTTTATAACTCCGTCCAAATTAATGGTGTATTTTGTAATTGCCAATCAAACTCCCTCTCCTATAATCCTCCCCCTCTTTCTTATACATGAGGGGGGTGGGGGGAGTAGGGTTCGGGGGGGGGAACGATTGGGGATCAGGTGGGGGGCTGGGAATGGGGGATGGAGGCGGGGAGGGGCGCATCTGCTCGTCTCATGCGCTAGTTAGTTGGGGGTGTGAGGATGGGAGGCGGGTTATGTATGGACGTGGAATACTAGCGAGTAATGCTTAAACAATAATATTTTATAACAATTAATGACAATTTTTGATATGACTAATCACGGGTATTTACTATTAATATTTATGACCATTTTAAAAGACCATTGAATGTATATTATTTAATGCCAATTATGATGCATTGGCATATTTTTAATAATACATAAGCTATCATAACTTTTTTTAAAAAATCTTGCATAAGCAAAATAAGTATTCTGACATTAAATTTTTTTCCCTCATCTCTCTCGCTCGATTTTCATCATTGTAGTCTAATTTAATTCCTTAATAAATGAAGTGAGAAGTGTGCTAATTTTTTTATAATAAAAATTTCTGTGACAATATCACGTTTCAAATTTAAATATAAAGCTTTTTTTCATTATGCAAGTCTTTATCAGTCTATTCTCGTGGGCAATGGTCCACATCTCGCACGGTTTTGCAAAACAATTTTCTTTTTTTTAAGATGGGTATCGCTTTCGTTTATGCATTTAAAAATAAATTAGCTGATTGCTGTTTGGCATGATATTATTCAATTGCATTCATGTTGAAAATACATTCATCTATTAATTTTTTGTTTGTTTATGTGTAGTTTAGAACCATACTACTGCATTGATTCTGCTATGAGAAGCCCAACAACTTTATTAAGCATTACAATACGGCCAATGCGTAGTACAACTACAGCGGTTTTGAGCCAGCAGTCAACTCACCTATTTAAAAATAAACAAAATTGATTTTTTTCATATACTTCTTTTTTTATTTTTTTTTTCAAAAAACATATTTCATGATAATCTGATTAGGATTTTTAATATTTTGTTAGGTTCAATATAAATTTTTTTTCATACGTTCTATTTTTTAGTTTTTAGTTATATAATATCTTAATTTTTATTTCGAACAAATGTTATTAATATTATTTACAGTTAATATGAGTTAAATTCAATATACAAATTTATAATTATAATTATTATTAATATAAAAGTTTTAATTAATATTTAAATAGTGATTTACGTATATCACTCAAAGAATAATCTCACATTTACTATCTAAAATTTGATTAGAATTTATAAATTTAAATCTCAACTGCCCATACTATCAAACTGAAGAAAATATAACTAGCAGTGCTAACTGTTATTAAATCAATACATACTAAATGTAGTTATTAAAATGGAAATGTTACAATTGGTGTATACTTCAAAACATACACCATTTTATAACTACATCACAACCAAACGGCTAAAGTTGCCCCTCCATTGGACTTTTATAAGAATTGATAAGAGACAAAAACTAACGTTTGCACACGTAAACAACATGTCTACATCTAGTAGATTTTGTCAAAAGAAATTCTTCTATGTTTATAGCAGATGGGTAATGATTCGTTTATTTTCATTTAAAAAAAAATTTAGCTCGAATTTGGCATTCTCGTAATCAATACAAATTTGTACACTTCGCTAAGTTAAAAAAATTGGTGAAAAATAATTCTCAAATATGAACAACACAGATAACTAAGTATCTTTTTCATAAAAATTTTAAAATTTAATAAATTTAATTAAGATTATATAATTTTACTAAAGTTATATATAAAGATTATGCATTATAAAAAATTATAATCCGTGATTTGACTATTTGGTTTAATAATGTTTAACTTGCCTAGATATTTTGAGAGAAAATGATTGTTAGAATCTTTGAAGGAAACAATAAATCGTGACGAAGTAAGTAATGATGAACTTTAATTAGGTAATTTTATTTTCTTCTAGTTTTAATATTTTTCAGCTTTTGATTATGCGGTTTGAAAAGTTATAATAAATATTCTTATAATATTATATTATTTTTTTAAAGACTTATTGTTAAAAAGGAACAAAAAATTCATTTGCTAACTAATGTCAGTTCTTATCGATAAAATAAAAACAAAAAAATTAACATATATAGTTAATGCAACCTTTAAACTCTTACATAAGAACAATATATAAAACTCCATAAATATACAGGGTGGGCTGTGCGGGTAAAGTGAATTTTACTCGTGCGTAAAATTAATTTTCAGGTGATCCAACTTGAACTTGGTCTTTCAATTTGATTGTTTGTAATTAATTTAGACCTATTTGGTATTAACATAGTTAGTTATTCGATTCGGAAAAATTCGGTACGGATATAAATTCTATAAATTCGTCTTTAATTTTTAAATCGTGAAAATACCGGCTATAAAAACAGATCCGGTTATTATTCGGTATGTTGATTTATATGGATATCTATACGTGCAACCAATTAAATGGGGGATAAACTTCTGGCTATTAATAAATTTTTTTCTCTCAATGACTTTATATTAGTATAAATACTCATATTTCTTAAGAAATATAAAATAGAAGACTATAAAATTAAATAAATTAAAGAGATTAACAACTAGTTTATGCACTATAAAAAAAACCTAAAATAAAATTTTTACATAAAAATTAAAAAATCATTAAAAATATTATATATATTTATAAATAAATTTGTATATAAATATAAATTATATAATATATAATGAACGAAGATGACTAATGAGGGACGTCACCGGGATCTGCCCTCTCATACGTCCACCGAGGCCAAATTGCCTCGTGAACTGTCGCAACATCTTCGCGAACGCCGCGATTTCTCCAATTCCCAAACCGCATTTCTCTGAGCTTCTGAGACTCCCAAACTCAATTTTTCAAAAAAATTATAAAATTAATTTTTTCAAAAGAAATTTACGAAACCGTGTTTGGGAAAAGAATCTTTCAGGCGGATTTTTTTCCAGCAGGGATTTACAGTGATTCAAAATTCGCGAGCAAGCGTGAGCAGAGACGACGACATACGACGGCCGCGAACCGACCGCGCGCGACCCGTTATTTTGGCTAATCATTCTCGAATCACGATATGGTCGCGTTGAATACATATTTTTTTATAAAACAAAATGCGTTTTTTTTACATTTTTCTGGAAAAATGCGACATGCACGTTTAATTCGCTTTTCTAAAAATTTGCATATAATACGCGATTTATACACGAAAATTTTACTAAGGGTATCTGAAGCAGCTTAGTAGATTAATTGTGTGCGAGTTAAATCATTTATAAAGAATTGATGCGGAGTAAATATATAGTAAGATGTAATTAATTCGGATTCACTATTAATCCCACCTATTAAATATTCACACTACTATTCAAGGCATTGAACTTCTATATGTATAGCTCATTTGAGGACATACTTCTAGCTTTAGAAAAGCTCTTTTAGCTCATCTCTAATTTCATACTATAGTAATATTTAGTGACATAAGCATGGTTCCAAGTTCAATCTGTGTTTCTTTTCTTGTTTCCTGTGTATAGTCCTTCGCCATCGGTATTCTCGTTGTACGGAACCCAGGAACCCATGATGAAAGGTTTGAATAAATGTGGTGGCGAGTACGCGAGTTCAGAACAGCCCTGCGAGTTTAATCAAACAGAACTAACATAAAGAATGCTACCCGTTTCGAGAATTTTCTAATGTAACAAACGGAAACCATATCGAAAATCCTTTTAACAGATGCAAACGAACAATTCATACTACTTTCTCGGCTCGGTTCCACCCGCGAACCAGATCAATCGTTACCGACGAACAAACGATTTGGCACTGTCAATTATACTTTGTGTGTATTCATGCCCGACTAAATTCGGAGGGGTAGAGCAGTGGGTGTCCTTTGATACATAGACATCTGCGTGCCCTCAAAGTATTTATTGAGGAACCACTTGGTGCTAACAAGATTCAAGAAACAATGCGCGTGTGGTAAGGATTACTGTGACTATAATAAAATTGTCAAAAGAATATTTCTCAGCTTAGAACACATACCTATCTTAGTTTAACTTTAAACATGTTTTTAGATTCAAATCTCACCAAATATGCCTTCTGCGATTTTTAGCACAGCGAACCCAAATTTCACCCACTATAAACCAACAAAGTCCATTATTTGGGCATCAAAAGTGTCTTAAACATCCATTAGGACATTGTTATTCAGTATTGCATACAACGCAAATTATCGAAATATTGACTATTAATTAATAAAAATTCCTACTTCTATCGGAATGTGGATGGTAAAGTATAGATATATATTACATAAATACTCGTTGGTTATAAAAAGAAATATTCCAACACACTTAAAACTTAATAATATATTATAACTGCGACTTGATTTAATTACATTGGATTGTTAGCGATTCTCAATATTATTTAATTTCTATTATTAACTAATTTATATACAGATAATTAATATTATTAATAGTATAGCCAAAATTAACTTATTTTAGTTCAAAAGAACGGCGACATCCATGCTATGACATAGTATTCGAAAACAAGTTAAAAAGCAGCCTAGTACTTTGCATAATAACCTCTATAGTATCAATTTAGTTCTGAAATTTTTCTTCTTTTGTTATCATGCAACCTACTAATATATATTTTTTTTATACTTTTGCTTTACACTAACGTTAGCTAACACGAATTTATACTTTGTTCGCACAGTCTGCTGGGGTCATTCGTGCAATTGCGACGGTAGATCATCTACAAGATCAAAGCTGGGAATTATATTATTTATCGGAGCAGCAACTACTTCATTGTCTGTAGCTAACGCGTGCAAAGCGGATGGGAGTTCGAGGCCTTCGATTATAATATTCTAACCAAGGCTGCATCGCAGCTATACTCACCTTATCAAACTTCATAAGGCCCCTGACAGACAAGCCTGCAATTCAGCCTATATTACTTAGTTTATCACATGTGCGGAGAAGCAGCAACAACGAAAGCCAGCATGATGTTACGCTGTGATTCAATCAAACCAATTACTCTTCGACCCTGTTCTGATGCCAATTGCAAAACTTTCAAATTACAAGTGACGGTGGTGTTTATACGACTTGTGACTAGACTCAATCATGCATCCCATTTATAGGTTACTGGCAGAAGATACAGCCTGGAAAAATTTTCGTATAAGGAACTATGGTGCAGATGGGTGACGGATAATCCGCCTTGCAAGATGGTCATTCGTCATTTGGATTATGTAATAGCCATGGATCTCTCTATCCCACTTACAATCTGGGCAAGTCGAAGTCCATTAAATGCAATTCGTCACCAGGCACCTACCTGTTCTGAAAGTCGAACCTCAGTGATTAGGTCATGGGCATCCATGTGATGATTAGCCAACGCATTCATTGCATTTCTATTACAGTATATGTTAGTTATAAAACCAGCAAATAAGGATGCAAGTAGCATCCTATTTTCAGCTGCTTTCTTAGATGTGTTTTCTGTATATGTTTGGTATGTTCTATGATAAGCTATTTAAAAATCTACAGTTATTGAGCATTCTACTGTTGCTATAATTATATTATCAAAATGGATCGAAATGTGTCTCTATGATCGCAATGTGTATGCCCTTATTCTAGGTGAAATAAGTGGTTTGTGTAATTTGACCTGCCACATAATTGGTTGTGTAATACATAGGTACTATAAGCTAATTATTAATGAGAAATAAAGTATAAAAAAGATTAATATAAATGGTCGAATCAGTCGAATGCTTATCCATTATTATAGCTTGTTGCTAAGTTGGTGCTTTTATTTTTAATCCCTAGATAAAAATATCAGTTAGTATATTATGGTCCTAAGTTACAGTATGTGTTGGTTGAATGCTATAATCAAACGGATATAAAAATGAATCAAATAGTCTTAAATTAACGTGGTTCCAAAACCAATCACTATAATACCCTTGGATGCGGATCATGCTTTATCCAGTCGCTTAAATAGTCATGAAATTTATAAAATAAAAATATTAAGTAAAAAATTATTATTCTATTAAATAATACTTTTTGTAAAAAAAATATTATGCCGATCACATGGTCTTAGGCCACATAACAGCCGCGATTCAATTCTCGCTGCTTGACAGCCCAAGTGACATCCTTTTTATCCATGTTCTCGGCATGCCTCGGGCCGTCAGGCCACGAGGACCAGAATTATATAAGGGTTATATATTATTGTATTTTATTTATAACTAAATTTAAATAAACTTTAAAAATTTAACCACAATTTATAGATATTTTAATAGAATACTGTTATAATCTATAATTTAATAATTTTAGATGTATAAATATAAATTACAAATTATTATATTTAAGCGCGAATCTTATAAGTTCCGCTGATATTCTTGTTTTCGCTATTATCTCGCCGATCTTCGTTTTTCCGTGGTCATGCTGGGCGGCATGTTGTTATCCGTCTTGTTCACTTGTGTATAATGTAGATTATATCCTTGTATTGCGGAGGCTTTTTTCGTTTGGCGTAGGTTTTCATTTTACTCTTTTAATCTTATTTTTATTTTTTTATATTTGCGCCGGCCACATATCCTATAATATACATCGTTATATCATTATTTTCTTTATCACCGTTTTTTTAATCGATTGATTTTGAACGCTTGTCTATTACTAAAAACATTATCAAAAAGTAATATAAATTTATTTTATAAATCAAAATATATATATCAAGCTTACGGACTGGATTACAGATTTGAAATCTCCATAGCGATAAATAATTTAAGAGTACTAATGCCTCTATCTTTCTTGAGCAGCAACGATTTCTCTAATACAAAAATAGTCCTTATACTTTTAAAAATATTCAAATCAGTTCTGCTTATAGATTTTCTGGTCCTTGATTAAGGAGAGTCGTTAGGATGATATTATCTCATGTTGAGTATGGTCGATTGATTGTATAGTATATTTAATATATGAAAAGAGTAAAATAGTAAATCTAACATGCAAAAATTACAAGCAAGCTCAAGTTCATGATTCTTTTACAAAGATCATAAGCTCGCTTCATATATAATACTAATACTATATAGCTCGATATAATATAACATGAGTATATACTAATTATATACTATTATTAATATATTATAATCTAATATCGCATCAGTAGCGTATGCTTATCGGTTAGGAGGATGCTGCTTCATGCTACAACGTTAGTTTCTCAATGATCCGTTCCATATCGTACGACGGCTCCGTTAAATTGATCCTACACTATTGAAATTATTTCGAACCTAAATTTCAATTTTTTCGAATCATCTGAACTGTCGATCCAATTAAAGATCATCAAAATAACAATTTTACAGTTTTTCGCCATATGGTGTGTTGTGAGATTTTAACAGTTTAGCACTTGTAAACAATCAATAATATCGACAAGACAAATTTCTATACAAAACCCCTCACTTTCCCAATTATACAGATCTTAACATCCTATATATATCCTATGACTAACTAAGAA
>NC_033625.1:2356313-2419503 GCF_001540865.1 Ananas comosus | reverse complement strand
TACTTTTAAATATAATTTATAAAACTCATATAGTTTCAGTTAAAGCTTAGATGAAAAAAAATAAACATCACATTATATTTCAAACTCAATGGTAATGCGTTTTGATTTATATCTAAACCAAACCTGAACCGAAATCAGCCCGAAACAAAACCAAGAATCATATAAAACATACTATTATATAAAATACAATTAATAATTATATATTTTTATAATTAATTAATATTAATAATTTAATTTAATAATTAAACTTAGGTGATATAGAAATTGTCTTGAAATATCTATTTAGATATTCTTCTACTGTTAATGGGGAGATAAAGGCGTAAAAATGGCCATTTTAAAAATATAACTCTATTTTAAAGGGACTTTGACGAACTTAACTAGTGAAGGTATTTATGAAATTTGTTGATATATTTGGAGGGCATTCATGCATATTATCAGTTTTAGAAGGGCATTGATGGAAATTAATAGGTTCCTGAAGGGCATCTATGAAATTTCCTATATAATATATATAATAATAAAAAAAGAATATATAAATCGTTTTTTATTTACTTTTCATTTTTTTATTCTCTTCTAACGAAACAACCATATATATATATAGTATATATTTATTAATTCTTCTAAATTATAACTCTTCATTTTATGTATATATTTATTAATTTTAAATATATTTAATCTATAAATAAAAATTATAATAATATATTATAATATATAATAAAAAATTATATTAAAATAGTCTTTTTATCAATTTTTTTTTTCAACAAACAACATTCATGAAAAATATTTTCTTTTCCTACAAATCAAACACAAAGACTAAATATTTTTTTCCATCCAAATTTTTTTTCTTGATAAATTTTTTTTTCTACAATTTCGTCAACCATATCACATCCTAATGACTCAAGAGAGCCCTGGACGTATTAATAATTTATGAGATTTTCTTATCACTCCCTTTCCGCTCGTGCAACACGTGGTCGATGTCAATAAACAAATATAGCTGCAATAACCCTTGGTACGGAGAGTGAAGGTTTGTACGGGGCCCCCTCATTCGATGATTGCCATCTGTCCAAACAAAGGACGAGCACCAAAATGCTTCCTAATAATATAGAAAGGAATGAATGCATGAGTTATTTGTCCGATAAAGGCATTATAGATGGCCTGCGGAAAAAATTTAGCTGTATCATACTTACATCACATCATTAATAATAACAATTATTTTATTAATTCATATTGTTCAGTTCTGTATTTTAAATGACTATTAAAAATAAGTGGTAGATATACTATCTGGCTCTCAAAAAAATAAATAATAAATAACATCCATATTATCAATAATAAACTAATTATATTTATTTTAAATATATAATAAAATTATATCTTTATAATTATTATGTGAACAAAATAAATTTTAAAAAATTGTTGGATTGATTGGAGGTGGCCACTTTTTATCAAGATGACGATACATTCAAAAATTTTCAAGGAATCTCAGCATAGGCATGATTGCGTACTACATCTGTCTTACTAGCGTTTTACTCGGGCGATAAAAAAAGATCTCAAAATGAACAAAATGCTGTAAACTAATTATATTTTCCTCTAAAAACTTTTAAAATTAAAATTTAATTTGTTGATATAATTTATAAAGTTTAAGAAAATTACTACACTAAAAAAGTATAATGCATGATTGATTTTGGGTGTACCATATGCTTTAATTTGCACTTCAGGATATCGTGAAGAGAATGAGATTGATAGAATCTTTTGGATCAAGGAACATGAGATGAACTTGAATCGGGTTGCGTCGCATGATGGAGCTCCAATCGCGCGATCGGGATATTATTGAAAATGATATAGTGTATACCATTTGAAGGATCTTTGAAATGAAGACCCGTTCGTACTTTTTCGGATATTGCTTTCTTGTCATCAAGTGGAAATGAACGTTTGAAAATGAATATTCTTAAAAAGTGATGATAGAAATTTATAATCAAGCATGCAGGGAGTATAGATCTTAATCTAATAGTGTCTAAATAATTTTGATGAACCAAAAATTTCAATGATTCGATAGCTTTGTATTACCGTTTAAACGAGAAAACTATCTTCACATCTACTATTTAAAATTACAAATTTGAAACCTTTGATTCATTAGTAAATAGATTTCGAATAAGATTTTAAAATTGACTTTCTAATATTTCAACTGGTATAAACATGTTTCAAGATGAGCATTGGTCGATTGAAGGCCTCCATCATCGAAAACAATATGGATGGCGCGGAGCGCCCCGTTCGCTATCGATAGCATTTCTAACTCAACTCGATATATATATATTATATATATATATATATCATATAGTATATATTAGTCTATGCATATTATGTGATTTTTTTTTTAATTCATTATCAACTTACTATATGATATTTTATCTTTATTGTATTTATAAAAATATTTTTAATCATCCATTTGTATGTATGCGTTTTTTTTAACAAGCGCTTGAATAATTCTTATTTGGAAAACGATTAATTTTTTTCATTTTAGTTTTATTTTGTTATAGAAGTGTTTGTTTATAAATTATTAACTATATTTATTATTTTTCATACCAAACTGATATTTTTATTTATACAAAATTTTTATTTCATAATATCTACACTAGTGACCACATGACGTGGGTCGCAAGCCGTCAGAACTATTTAATCTTAAATTGATGGCGAATTTGTGACATTCTTGTTAGGCCTCCACCGATTAATTCTCCCCCCTACATTCGAAGGTACGAACTTACTATATTAAACTCGATCTTTTTGAGACCATCTCAGCACAGAAGAAAGCTCTTTAGCTGCGATCTCAATTTCCTATACATATAGCAGATATTAGTCTACATAAGCATTGGCTTGGAAAGTTCAAGTCGTGTTTCTTTTCTTGTATTCTCTGTTGTGATTGTGGGCTTCGCATCGCCAGCTTCTGGCTGACGAACCAGTGATCTCCCATGATGAAGCGGGTGAGAATGGATGGTGTAGTACGAGCCGAGTTTACAAGCAACGATGAGAGATGCGCCGTTTCAGATATTCAAGAAACAACGTGAAACCATATCGAAACCTTTAACAGTCGCAACGAAAATTCGTACACTCTCGGCATCAATCAGTTACCGATATGACAAAGTAACGAATTTTTTATGCCCCTCAATTATACTGGTGCGTATATCTTCGCCCATAAATATCGAGAGAGAAGGCCAGTAGGTGTCGTTTGATGACGTAGACATCTCCGCGCGTGCCCTCAAGAGTACTTGATTGGAAGAACTACGGTTGCCGCCTAACCAAGTGTCATAGCACCAAAACCGCCTGTGCGTAAGAAATATTTTAGCGTATAAATTATCAATGCAATTCATTTCTTGCAACTTTAGGGAGACAATACCTATTCCATTTAGGCTGCGTTTGGTTTGGGTATAGTAAAAACGCTTATTTAGAAATAGATACGAACTTCTTATTAATTATAAATTAATTAATTAATTATAATAAATTAATACATTATTTTATTATTTAAAGATTTAAATAGGTAATTTTAAATATATTAATTAAATTAATTAAGTTAATTCGAATACCATAAATTAAACTATTTAGACTTTAATAATCTTATTGCTCACCTAGGAACAAACTTTTCCAGAAAAAGGTTTGGAACAACGCTTTCCAATCTTCTATACCCGGGCATTTTTAGAAACTCGAGAATTAACTATTTATTCTCGCGATACAAAGCTGCGTTTGAGAACAAGGGCTTTATTTCCCTATTATTCCCAACCAAATGCTACCTTAGTTAACTTTAAACATGTTGCTTAGATCAAATCTCACCAATGAAGTGCCTTCCGCCGTTTTTGGCTAAAGGACCAAAACTCCACCACTAAAACGCAATAATCTATTATTTTGCTCTAAACATTCACTAGACATTTATTATCAATTCTCATACAAGGAAGTTTGAATCTAGTATAAAAAATCATCGCCTTGCCTGATCGGAACTGTGGATCATAAGTCACAATCAAACTGATTACAGAAATACATGGCTGATTAAGAAGAATTGCTCATCCAAAACACACTTAAAGACTTCAACCATAACATCATAGACTTCGACCTTGATTTCAATCATCTAGGCGTTAGGTTATTATTTGAATTTCTATTATTAATTAAGTTTATTACAATAATATTATGAAAGTTAAGCAAAATATGTACGGTGTTAGTCAAAAGAATGGGACATCCCTATGCATGACAACTGACTTGAAACAAGTTAAAAGCAGCTGCAATACTTGACAAATAACATCTAATTAGGTTTAGTTGGAATGTTTTTCTTTTATCATGGCAACTACATATATATTACTTTGCTTTACACTAGCTATGCTAACACCGATTTCAATCTTTGTTTCGGCACAGGTGGCTTGCTGTGGCATTCGCCTGCAATTGCGACGGGTTTAGAAATCAATCACAAGATCAAACAAAGGGATCTTTAGAAACCTTTTACAAAAAAAATCAACCGGAGCAGCAAAGTTTCGATTGTGCTAAAGGCTACTGGGGTGCAAAGGGCGGCTGGGAGTTCAGGAGCCTTCGAATTCATCATATCTAACAAGGCGTGGCATTCGGGTAAGCTTAGATATTATGTTATATATTTATTATAATTTTAAATATATTTAATCTATAAATAAAAATTATAATAATATATTAATAATATATAATAAAAAATTATATTAAATAGTTTTTTATCAATTTTTTTCTTTTCAACCAAACAACAGTCATGAAAAAATATTTTTCTTTTCCTACAAATCAAACACTAAAGACGTAAAATTTTTTTTCCACCAAAATTTTTTTTCTTGATAAATTTTTTTTTCACAATTTTACGTGCAACCATACACATCCTAATCGCTCAAGAGAGCCTGGACGGTATTAATAATTTATGAGATTTTTCTTATCACTCCCTATTCCGTACGTGCAACACGTGGTCCGATTCCAANGGCAGCTATCTACCCTTACAAAGCAGCCAAAGGCACCTGCAAGACCAATGGCGTGCCCAATTCAGCTTATATTACTGGTTATGCACGTGTGCCGAGGAACAACGAAAGCAGCATGATGTACGCTGTGTCGAAACAACCAATAACTGTTGCTGTCGATGCCAATGCAAACTTTCAATATTACAAGAGCGGTGTGTTTAACGGACCTTGTGGAACTAGTCTCAATCACGCCGTCACCGCTATAGGTTACGGGCAGGATAGCAACGGAAAAAAATATTGGATAGTAAAGAACTCATGGGGTGCCAGATGGGGTGAGGCCGGATACATCCGTATGGCAAGAGATGTGTCATCGTCATCTGGAATATGTGGAATCGCCATTGATTCTCTCTATCCCACTCTAGAATCAGGGGCCAATGTCGAAGCCATTAAAATGGTTTCTGAAAGTCGAAGCTCAGTGTAGGTCGATCGGAAGTGATGATGATTAGCAACGCACTGCATGCAGTTTGCTATCATATATATTTGCTTAGTTATAAAATAAGGATGCATGTACGCATCCATTTGTTCAGCTGCTTGCTTCGACATTGTGGTTAATTTCTGTTATGTTTCGGTGTGTTCAGTGAGTATATATGTAAGCTAGTTTGAAGATCTACAGTTAAGTGTGCTCCTTAATTACTGTGATCAAGTACTTCTGCTTATTAATTAGTATTACAAAATGGATCGAACATTTGTCTCCTTATGCAATGCAATTGTGTATGCGCGTATTCTAGGGTGGAAATAAGGGTTTGCTGTAACTCGACCTAGCCACATAATTGGGTTGTGTTATACAATAGTACTATGAAGCCAATGTATAATGAAGAATAAATATTAAAATATATAGATATAAATGGTCGAACTAAGCTGGAATACTATCAATAGCTTGGTGCTATTAGTTTTTTAGTCTTTAAATTAAAAAATATACAGTTAGGATAATGTGGATCCCCTAGGTAGAGTGGGTGGTTGTTGAATAGTATAATCAAACAGGTAAAAATAATCAAAGAGTTAAATCTAACGGTTGAAAATTCGATAGCACCAAACCCTTGGTGCTATCGATAGTATCCTAGCTGGACTCATAAATAGTCATTGATATTTATATAAATAAAAAATATTTAGTAAAAAACTTTTATTCTATTAAAAATATTTTTGTAAAAAATATATTATGCGGATCGAGATGGCTCTTGGCCCACATAGTAGTAGCACCATGAGAAACTTGGCCCCGCTCCATCCTTTTTGGCGGTTCTCCAATAAGAGCATGTTTGTTTCAACGTAAGTAGACTTTGGGTGGAAGTGGACTTTGGATAAAAGTGGAGTTTAGGTGAAAATTAATTCACTTCAGCTGTTTGTTTCTAACTGTGGAAGTGCAGTTCTGTGAGTTCTGTTGTTTGTTTGGTAGGAAATAGATGATATAAAAAGTGTAGCTCTCCACCCCCGGTATACTTACCTCCGAAGTGATATTATTGTCTATTTTGTTACTTAGTGAATAATAAATTATAATAAATAAAAATTAATATAATTATATATGTATATAATTATATATATGTATAATTATAAAATAAAATTTTAAAAATATATTATTTGTTTGCATATAAATTATAATAATGCAACAAATAAAATTCTAAAATTAAAAAATTATTAACATTTAACAAATTCATTTTTCATCATTTTCTAAATATACAAATTAGACAAAAAATATATTAAAANCTTAATCTAAATAGTTTAAATAATTTTGTAACCAAAATTTAATTGATTTCGATAGCTTTATACCGTTAAACGAGAAAACATCTCACATCTACTATTAAAATTACAAATTTTGAAACCCTTTGATCATTAGGTAAATGATTTCGAAAAGATTTAAAATTTTATTTCTCAGTATTTCAAGTGATATAAATCATGTTCAAAGATGCCGATTGTCGATTTGAAGGCTCCATCATCGAAAACAAATGGATGGCGACAGAGCCCGTTCGCTATCGATAGCATTCTAACTCAACTCGATATATATATATATATATATATATATATATATATATATATATAGTCTTGCATATTATTGTGAGTTTTTTTTTTTAATCATATCAACTACTATATGATATTTTATCTTATTATTGTATTATAAAAATAATTTTAATCATCCATTTGTATGTATGCGATTTTTTTTTAACAAGCTTGAATAATTTTATTGGAACGATTAATTTTTTTTTCATTTTAGTTTTATTTTGTTTAGAAGTGTTTGTTTATAATATAGACTATATTTATTATTTTTTCATACCAAACTGATATTTTATTTTATACAAATTTTTATTTCAATAATATCTACACTAGTGACCACATGACGTGGTGTCGCAAGCCGTCCAGAACTATTTAATCTTAATTTGATGGCGATTTGTGACATCTTGTAGGCCTCCACCCATTAATTCTCCCCCCTACATTCGAAGGCACGAACTTCTATATAAACTCGATCTTGAGACCATACTCTCAGCAACAAAAGCTCTTGTAGCTCGATCTCCAATTTCCTCATACATATAGCAGATATTTAGTGCTACATAAGCATGGCTTGGAAAGTTCAACTCGTGTTTCTTTTCTTGTTTCTCTGTGTGATGTGGGCTTCGCCATCGGCAGCTTCTGCTGACGAACCCAGTGATCCCATGATGAAGCGGTTTGAAGAATGGATGGTGGAGTACGGCCGAGTTTACAAGGACAACGATGAGAAGATGCGCCGGTTTCAGATATTCAAGAACAACGTGAACCATATCGAAACCTTTAACAGTCGCAATAAAAATTCGTACACTCTCGGCATCAATCAGTTTACCGATATGACAAATAACGAATTTGTTGCTCAATATACTGGTGGTATATCTCGCCCACTAAATATCGAGAGAGAGCCAGTGGTGTCGTTTGATGACGTAGACATCTCCGCGGTGCCTCAAAGTATTGATTGGAGAGACTACGGTGCCGTAACAAGTGTCAAGAACCAAAACCCCTGTGGTAAGAAATAATTTAGACTATAAATTATCAATGCAACTTCATTTCTTCAACTAGGAACAAATACCTATTCATTTAGGCTGCGTTTGGTTTGGGTATAAGTAAAACTGCTTATTTTAGAAATAGATACGAACGTCTTATTAATTATAAATTAATTAATTAATTAATAATAAATTAATACATTATTTTATTATTTAAGCATTAAATAGTAATTTAAATATATTAATTAAATTAATTAATTAATTAATACCATAATTAAAATTATTTTAGACTTTAATTAATCTTATTCTCACCTAGGAACAAACTTGTTCCAGAAAAAAGGTGGAACAACGGTTCCAATCTTATACCGGCATTTTTCAGAAACTCGAGAATTAACTATTATTCTCGGATACCAAACGCTGCGTTTGAGAACAAGGGCTTATTTCCCCTATTATTCCCAAACCAAATGCTACCTTAGTTAACTTTAAACATGTTGCTTAGATCAAATCTCACCAAATATGCCTTCCGCCGTTTTTGGACTAAAGGACCAAAACTCCACCCACTAAAACGCAATAAGTCTATTATTTTGGCTTCTAAACATTCACTACCACATATTATCAATCTTCATACAAGGAAGTATTGAATCTAGTTAATAAAAAATCATCCTTGCTATTGAATGTGGATCATAAGTGACAATCAACTATTACAGAAATACATGGTGATAAAAAGAATGTATCCAACACACTTAAAGACTTAACCATAACATTCATAGACTTCGACTTGATTCAACTCATCTAGGCGTTAGGTCTATTATTGAATTTCTTATTATTAATTAAGTTATTACAANAAGAGAGACATTAAGGCCCAATTTCTCTGTAGTTCCAAGCACGAGACCGGTAGTTCTATTTGAACCATCCATTACGGACGGGCACAGGCCGTTGGTCCGGCACGGCACGGCACGCTTGGGTCGTGCATACCAGGCCAGCACGGTCCAGACCCCAAGCCCAAGGCAAAATTGCCTTGTGCTTGGGGTCAAAGCTCACCCTTCTCCCAAGAAGCTCCCCTCCCAAGGTCTACAGTGGGGTTTTGGTCTATCGGACCATGTTTAAGTTGCTCCGATGGAGCAAATTCCATTAATTATATTTAAAATAATAAATAATAATTTATTAATTTTTTATAAAAATTTAAAAATTTAAAAATTTTTAATCATAATATAAATTTAAATAGAAATACTTAATTAATCATAATTTAAAATTTTATATTTTTGAAAAAAAATTACAAATAAAAATTTTAAATGGCGGACCCAAAGCCCGGCAAGACCCGGCCCAGCACGGCCCGGACCTTCCGGGCCTGGGGGTCGTGCTGGGCCGGATGGTTGGTGCATCCGGCCCGGCACGGTACAGCTCGGATGTAAATCCGAGCCGGGCTCGGGCTACTCCTGGCCCGTTTCGGCCCGAGTAATGTGGGCTGTGCTGGCCCGTCATGGCCCACATTACACTCCTAATTATGTTCCACATCATGTACTTTCATTTTTATTTGATATACTTTCGATGACAAATGATTTTAAATTAGTAAATTATTTTGGACTGTCCCTAGAGCAAGTGGCAAAGGACTTGCTGGTTGGTACCCGAGACCTAAGTTCGAATCCTATTTGATTCACATTTTCAGCTAAGTTTATTTCTAAATTAAATAAACGAAGCGAGTAGCATACTACCTATCTCTCAAATAATAATAATAAAAAATAAAAAATAAAAAATAAAAAAAAAAAAACATGATACCAAAATAAATCTTAGGCTCCCACAATTTTAACCAGGGAAGGAGCTATGTGTAGGCCCAAAGTTGCCATGGCTCCCCTCAACTTCTTAATATTTACTCAATACTTTTGTTGGGATTTATTCAGCTCTCTTTTTTGGGTAGTCGTGGTTTTCCTAGCTTTTTAATATTTGCTTAATAGCTCGTGGTCCAAAACAACTTGATGCATAGGTGACATTGTCAAAAATTGCGCACAAGAGAGTTTTTCAAATTATCTATTTGAGATTGTCGTATTTATCGTCACATATATACATATTGAATTTCATATCTTGAGGCAACTTGATAAGCTAGTTAGAATTTTCTTTCCTCCAATTATTAATGGGTTCAAAATATTTTATAAATCATTAGACTCTTTTTGGTTCTTTCTTATTAAATATTATAACTTTTTTTTTCTTAAATAATTAGGACAAGGATTAATAAATTATTCAAATAAATTGAAATTTCTTTTTTTGTTGTAACTTTTTGATGCACCTTATAATTTTTTCAGGCATGGGTCTAAAAGAAGTTTGGGACCACTAATAGTAGAGAGAAGAAAAATTCTAACTACCTTATCAAATTATCTCGTAAATGTGAGATTTAATACCTACGTGGTAATAAATCTAACACTCTTAAATAGATAATTTGGAAAACTAACTCCACGTAATTTTTTCTGACGACATGCTTGATCCAACAATTTAATTAAATAGATAATTTGGAAAACTAACCTCACGCAAGTTTTGCCCGGTGACATGCACATTACATTAATATGTACACATTATGAGAGTGTATATATTCTTTAATTTTTCTAATATTTTTGGAAAATATTACATTTATTGTGGAGAGCGACAAGAATAAGAATGTAAGAGAGTAAATATAATATATTATCAAAATATATTTACATAAATTACGGATGTGAGAGCTCATGCACTGTTTAAGAAAGCCAATTACAGGTTAGGCACGTCCTCCCAGTTTGTCAGTAAAACTTTCTGAAAAGTTTTGGGAATAATAAGGAAAGTTAATACATTTTAAATCAACGCGACTTCTATAATCAATTTTTGGTTGTAATCATACGGCTCTCTCATCCAAAAGTCTGTATGTTCCTATATGTCTTGGCCCTCTCCTTTTTTTTTCCTTTTTTAAGGATTAATTACACTTTTGGTCTTCAAGTTGGCTGAGTCGAGTTGGTTATGGCTTAATTAATCCAATTGGGTTCAGTATCGATCTAGAAGGTGTGGGTTAAACCCGAACCACACTACAACAAAAACGATCTATAGCGACACTTTTAAATATAGGTACATGTCAAAAAAGTGCTGCTAGCTAAAATTACCGACACTTTTAAAAAGTGTTGCTATATGTGGGGTCGCTAGGTATATAGTGACAGTTAAAGAGTGTCACTATAACCTAAAAGAGTGCTGCTAATTTACCAACACTTATTTAAGCATTTAGCAACCGTCGAAACTCTATCTCGTTGGCTGCGGTGGCGGAGGAGGACGACAGTAAAGGTTCTTCGTCTAGAATTTCAGTGGATTGAGTGAAAAGAGAAGAAAAGATGGTAATTGATTTTTTTTTTCTTTTCTGTTTGTAATCGGGCCAAATGGACTGAGTGTGATGGGTTGAGTAGAGTTATCTTTTATTTTTAGTTGGATTGGGCTTTATATTTAGACATTAGTAGGTGTGTTTTTAAGTTTTAGCGTAAATGGGACACTTACTCAAAAGTGTCCCAAACATGTGTCCTTATAACCTAATTCTATTGTAGTGCCAATTTAGGATTCTAATGGAAATTTCCATGTAGAATGTTAAAATGTATATATTGTTTGGAGATTTCTGATAAAGTTCAAATACATTAACTCTGAAAAAAGGTTGGGAAATGATCGGGACAATGCACGTTTATAATAAAGTGCAGTAAAATAGACTGAATAAATTAGAAATTATTTTATAAATTGCCGAATGTACTATGTAAACTGAATAAACTAAATCTGATAACATTTTTGGCATATGTTATTAAATCATTCACTATATATAAAAGACTAATATGTTCATAATATAAATAAAAAAAAAAAAAAAAAAAAAAAAAAAAAAAAAAACTAAATTGAAGGAGCAATTTCAAAATTGCCTATAGTTGAGGGGGTTTCATACATTTTTTGGTCCAATAATATCAATTTGAATTGTCGCCATATACTGCGTCGGCTCCACAATAATTTAGACAGTCCCTAAACCAATTTGAAACGACACATGCAACATTAAGATATGTCAATATCTCAAAAATGACGTTTGTCTACGTATAATGTTCTGGTCAAGAAAAATACTAATAAGTCTATCACTTGTACTCTGTATCTGTATGATTCTTCAGCCAAAGATGCTCTTGGGTTTACTAAACCCCTTTTAATTCTTATTGCTAAACCCTTTTTTATTCTAGATTTTAAGATCGAAATGAGATTCACTGATTTCGATAGTTATTGTTTGCTTTACAAAAATTAAAATTTGATTTGCATTCCATCCTAAAATAAAAATGAACAGATTTATTTATGGTCCAATCTGATTTTCACCCCTAACTTTTTATATGATCTTTATATCATCATTTTTTATGCGTTCTTTATTTTCAACCGTTAATTTTTGAACACTTTCGATCAATTAAAAAATTATCGAAAAAGCGTAAAATTTATTTTTTACATACTTCAAATACGCTAGATCAAGTCTAATAAAACTGATCATCGATTCGAAAATTTCATCATTGAAAATAATTTAGGAGTAGTATAGAGGCCTCTATGCTCCTCGAAGCACAGAATTCCTATTTTTGGGATTTTCCTTATGTTTGTGTCGGAAAC
The DNA here is from genome assembly GCF_001540865.1 of Ananas comosus. Taxonomy (NCBI): domain Eukaryota; kingdom Viridiplantae; phylum Streptophyta; class Magnoliopsida; order Poales; family Bromeliaceae; genus Ananas; species Ananas comosus. The sequence goes on along the minus strand of NC_033625.1, from coordinate 2,406,932 downwards.
TGGCTAAGTTTTTTGTGTGATCTGTGTCTTCATCCCTTTCTTTCGATATAAGAGTTGATTGTTGTTTGTATCTTTTTAATATTGTCTTCTCTTTATTTTACATTGCTAACTTAGATGTTTTCTTGCTGAATAAAAATATGCAAAAAAAAAAGTGTAAATTTCTAGGCCTTCACTATAATTTGCATTAAATCTGAATGGAACTTACATTGCTACATTCGGATTTCAATGATGCGATGGAAGTGGAGAAGGAAAAAAGAAAAGAAATAATAAAGTGGAAAAGAAAAAAAGAAAAAAAGGTTTAGAAAAAAGGTTCAAAAAAAAAGTTCACGTCGAAAAATAAAAAAAAAAGCAAAATAGAAACACTATGCACATGTTGAACACCTTAGAAAAAGAAAAGTACATTAGTTGAGTGTAAGAAAAAGTAGCATGAGAGATTATTCCAAGATAACAAATTTAATTAAGGAAACTTAATTAACTTATTTGTTATATTTGTTAGTCAAGGCCTTTTTCCATACTTCAAAATTTTATAACTTTGAATTTATTATATTTATCGTGGTTGATCAATAGGTGTACTAGGACATATCAATGAATATCATTGATTCTCTTTTAATGGGATTGTAAATATCAATGATTCTCTTTAATTGGAATTGTAGTTTGTTTGTGGTTTTTAAAGGCCTTTTTACGAACTATCATAACTTCTTACATAATAATCTCCTAAGTTAACCAACTAAAGTTATCAATATCTAATTAACAACACTAATTAAGTAGTCTAAATCTCATACTTTGCAGTTTCTTGCTCTTGCTCTCTTTCTTTTTCTTTTTCTTCTTCTCAGCATTTTTCTGCTGATAATCATTGTGTTATAACTACTGCTGTTTCTTCTCCCTACATTGTTGCTGATGCTGTTGTTGATGCTGATGCTAATGGTGATGCTGCGAATGCTGCTGCTACTGATGCCGCTACTTTTTTGCTGATGTTGCTGCCCTCAATTACTGGTCATTTTGTAATTAGCCCCCAATCATTATTTTTTTTTGACACACATAAATTTCTAAATTGATTTGAAGATTCATTGAAATTAACAGCACCACCATCATCATTAGCAGCAGCAACACCATCAGTGTCAACAGCAACACCATCATCATCATCATCAGCAGCAGCAGCAGCAACCAATTCTTGTAAAAGAGTTTGCATTAATCGAACGCCACACACACACACACACAGCGGAACTGCTTTGTTGTTCACGCGTAAATCTTGAAAAGTTGTTTCAAATTGAGGTTGCACGCTGAAAGCAGCCGACACCCGAGCAAAAAGCCTTATTTAATTACGAAGGTTGAAAATGTGGAAGTACAGGGGAATCTTTCGTTTGATTATCTCAATATCCACTCACGCATTGGCAAGAAAATTTCACTGTAGGTAGATAGATAGTTTATTGTGAATGATTGCATATATTATTATATTTTTGTGTATTCAAGAGTAAGATTTGCTAATTATCTTATATATTACTGCAAAAAGATTTTTCCTATTTAGTTGATTAATATATGATTATCTATATTGTAGTCTTTATTTGGTCAAAAATGTTTGCACATCAGTAGTATATATCTATCATAAGTTTATAATTCTTGATACTTATTAATTGTTGTCCTACTAATAGCTGATATTTTATTATTTATAAATTCTTACTTTAATAGAATTTATCTGCTGCAAAGCACGGATATATATATATATATATATATATATATATATATATATATATATATATATATATATATATATATATAAAATTCGAAAGCTACGGGGGAGATCAATTTCCTATATATTGAAAGCTTTTCAAAACAATAAAAGAACTATTCTAACCAGTAATCCATCATTAATTTATCTAAATTAAATATTCCTGTTGTGCAACACATGCTCACATGCTCGAATAACATGATAATTTCAATTATACAACAATAATGGATCAGATCCCAGCTCAGCCGCAGTACCCGTAAAAATGTTTTAAAACGCAGCATGCCTGCATGCAACACCACTAAAGCCACGTCTCTATAGCTGTCAATTGCATTTTCCGAACTTGCATGGATAAGGTTGTGTTTGTCGTAGTAAAACCACCCTGGAAAAAAAATTTCGCTGGAAAACTGTAATTTCCGCGTTTATTTGGTTATAAAAATATTTTCTCGGAAAATTATTTTTACGAATAGTGAGGAAAAAGGGTGTTTTTATTTTTCATTTGAAACGAGTGAAAAACGAAAACTTACGCCCCAAAAATCGCAGCGTTTGGGACGGGAGGCACTACAATAGAATAAGGTTATAGGGACACATGTTTGGGACATTTTTGAGTAAGTGTCTCATTTATACTAAAACTTAAAAATACATCTACTAATGCCTAAATATAAAGCCCAATCCAACCAAAAATAAAAGATTACTCTACTCAACCCACCACACCCAGTCCATTTAGCCTGATTACAAACAGAAAAGAAAAAAAAAAGAAAAATCAATTACCATCTTTTCTTCTCTCTTCACTCAATCTACTGAAATTCTAGACGAAGAGCCTTTACTGTCGTCCTCCTCTGCCACCGCAGGCCCGATTACAAGCAGAAAAATCAATTACCATCTTTTCTGCTCTTTTACCAATTTGATTCTTGCTGATTATTTAAATTAATATTCTTTATTTTATAGTTAGAGTAATATCTTTTACATATTTGATGAATTGTATATTTCAGGTTTATTTTTTCAAGCTAGCATCGATGATCAATAATAATAAATAAAATAATTATTTCGATAATATCTACCCGCTGCATCACGTGGATAACTACACTAGTATCCAATTATTCTGCATGCATTGTACGTGGTTTCTGCTTAATTAATTTGTTTTCAATGTTTTGAGTGATTATGTGTTGTGTACTGGCTCTATATATTATGGAAGTTGGAATGCTCAGTGTTAATTTGCTTATAAAATGGCGCATGTATATATAGAGCCTTATGTACAATGCAATTGCGTATGCGTGCACGCTAGCTAGGTGGAAATAAATTAATTAATTAATTAGGTGCGTAGATAAGTGTTCGTCCTTAATCAACACTGGTTAACCCGACATCGATCCCAGCAAGGAGGTGGTCTTCTATATAGCAGAGGCATCACACATCTATGCCTCAATTAACCAATTAAATTAATTCCTTTTCTCTCAAAAAGTACAATATTTTATTTTACAAAAATCATGATGAGGTGGATGATGATGTAGGCCTAATTAAGCTGTGTTGAGAGGGAAGATGCAAAAGAACAAAAAAGGAGATACATGAAACACATAATTTTTCAATAAATACGAAAATATTATTAATCAACTCAGAAAATTAATGTAATATATATATTAGTACATATTATTTATATTTAAATAATAAATTATTTTATTAAATTTAAGCATAAGTAGAATTTGCAAAACTAAAATAATTTTTTGTAAAAAATTATTTTTATTAGATCATAATCTATAATAAATTATTTTTATTAAATATTTTATGTCCAAGATAATAAGGGGAAAAAAAAAAATTTAAACCGATCTTTTAAGTATATTTTGTCAGTATTTTGGATCCAACAAAGTGCTTTTATTAGCGTCATACTAATAACTTGGTCCGACCCGGGTAATTTACTGGATTAGAATAGGATTAGAAAATGCAGGGCCTCCGGGGTCGGGAAATGGGCCTGATTTTAATGGGCCTGTAGTAGCATCCCAGTAAAAAATGTACGTCTAGAGCCGACCCAATTGTTCAGCCATGTAAACTTTGTGGCCTAGGCCCTCCACTAGCCCATTTTGACTCTGGCGATGTTTCCATTTTTTAAAAAGTGTAAAATATTATTTGTTTATAAAAAATATTATTTTTTTCTCAATTTTTATTTTTAGATAAAAAATTTTAAAATAAGAATAAGAATAGTACTTTTTTAATAAAATCTGGACAAAAAAAAAATTAGAAATGAATTTTCCTGTAAATCAAATGGATGAAAATATTTTTCAAATAGGAAAAGTACTATTCCTGAAACATTTTTCCGAAAAACCAAACAACCCTTAGGACTTAAGAGGGCTGCATGGTCACTGATATGACTCAACTGGAACGGCTTCGGGTCCAAACCTAGATCCACTCAGGTTGGTCATGGGTCATCCACCAAAATTTTGGGTTGATAACCCAAAAACCAATGTTACCCACTAACTCTGCACTTTGTAAATCCTATCTTACCCTAATAAGAATTCTCGATATGCCATCAGCACGGCACGGTGTAATAAGTCTAAGAAATTAATAAGTTGAATTGGATGAACCCAATAAGTAGAGTGAGCGTGCGATACAAAATAAATTTAACTGCAAAAATTCCAACAATGACAAAGCTCATTAGCATTGTTACTGAGACCTTAAGTATGATAAATATGTCCTTCCTATCGAGACATGTTTTTAGGATTGTTGAGATTAGCGCTTACCAATACACAAATGGTGGTGTGGGATGGATTCCCTTATGGTGAAAGTGCCACTGTGCCTGTGGTAATCTTTTTACGCCATGACGATAGGCCCAGAAAATTATAAGTTATCAATAGTTGCCAATAATTAAGTTTGGGTGGAGTTGTGGCATACAATAGACCTAGCGATAAAAAATCCAACAATAAATTTAACGTCCAAATAAATTGAGTCAGGTAGAAACTCATGAGCGATATGATTGATCTCCTAAGTGCATTGGAGTACCCTTCCTATGAGTCAGATCGAAATTTGTAAATACTGTGACTGACCCTTAAGTGCAACGGCGGCACTCTTTTTACCGGCACGTGTTTTTATAATAGTTGGTTAGCATTTATGATTCACACGAGGACATGGATGACGTGTGCCGCCTATGTCCGATCGTTCGGAAACGAATCGGTTTACATTGATTTTGGAAAATAAAAAATGAAATTAATTCGATACTGAGGAAAAATTCAAACCAAGTTGATCAAAAACTAAAGTTTTAAATTTGGTTATGCTTCGATTTGTCATTGTGGGTTTAAGCAGATGAAATGTAACAAGCAGCTTTTGCGGCCGATGATTTGACTGGTTAGAGATTGTTCGATTCATCTGGTCAAATGTTTTTCATTGTCTCAATGTGTAAGGTGATTTTTCATGATTTAATGTATAATTGCATGCATTACAATTTTCGGGTTTGGTTAGTTTTTTGAACTTTGGATCCTAGCTAAATCAAATCTGAAATTTTAGTTTGAGGAATTGGCTCAAACCAAATCAAACTTATCGGTTCGATTTAGCACAGATATACCAAAACGTCAAGCATAATTAACAATTCAACGTAATGAGATCAGAATAAATAAAATAAAATAATTTAATGGGACAAAAGCGAAACAGTTGTTAACCTCGTTAATGCACACCGGAGAAACGTAAACGCAAGGATTCTCCCCGAGATATACACCGGATTCGTTATCTCTCTAGCGTTCCTGTTCATTAAATTCGGCGCCGTATATCCCTTGCACCTTCGCCAAAGCGTTCTCGTTGCCGACTACATATACGCACCTCCTCCACAACAAGTTTGCAGTGTCTCTCATCTACTCACTTATTACTAACAGCGGATGCAAAATGAAGAGAAACAAAGAATCTCCTCCGCTTCTCTCGTTTGTTATTGTGGCTCTCTCTTTAGCCTACTGCTCACAGTGCCCGGCGGTGGCGGCGAGGTGCAACATCTTTCGCGGAGATTGGATCTACGACGAGTCGTATCCTCTCTACGACTCCGCGAGTTGCCCCTTCATTCGCAAGGAATTCGATTGCCTCAAGTACGGCCGGACCGATACGTCGTATCTTAAATATCGGTGGCAGCCCGATTCGTGCGACATCCCGAGGTTTTCTTTAAAAAAAAAAAAATGCTTTTTCGTCGAACATGACCAATTTATATGATTTGATGGGGTGATTCAATTGGAATTGATGAGTGTATATGTACTAGGTTTGATGGAGGGGACTTACTTAAGAGGTGGAAGGGGAAGCGAATAATGTTCGTCGGGGACTCGTTGAGCCTGAACCACTACGAATCGCTTTTGTGCCTGCTTCATGCAGCGGCTCCGAATTCGAGGACGAGCTCGTCCCAATCGGGAGAGCTCAACACCGTCGTGTTTCAGGTGAGTAGTGATATTCCCGTTCATTTTGTAATTCAAACTTCATTTGTTCAATTTCCTGTAAGTAAATAGATTGATCATTGTATAGAACATGTGCCTGTCTAAATTTGGTTACAAAACACTGTAAAATTTCTTCAAAAAACGACTTAAAATAGCGTCAAATATATATATATAATTTGCAAAGAATTCCTTTTGAGCAAATTCTATACGATTTCCAACGAGGTTGGTCCTAATAAAAAGAAAAAAAGTAATTATGTCCATCTCTTTATGTTGTTTTTATTTGATTTAGATCATTATATGATGTCTTATTCGAGCCATTTTCTGATGTGTGCTTTAAATTGGAGTGGTAGTTAAGTGGTCGCATTCGATCACTCATTAGTAGTCGATTTTTAACTTGTAGTGACATCTAAAAATGGACGATGGAAGATTATTGAATAAAAAAGACCAAAAAGACACGAATTATGGAGAATTTTCCGTAACTTTTCTTGGAAAACTCATAAGCATCCAAATAAAGCCTCATTCCGAAGTCTAATCAAGAGTAATAGATATGTGTCATACCATTTTATTTGTATAATTTAGGTGTCGTAAAATTGCTATTCTAGTTTTCTGCAAGGTCCTTTCCATCAGCCTGATTAAAAAATCAAATTTTGTTTGTGTTTGGATCCGGCTTTTATGGAACGTATGGCATGGAGTTATAATTGATCAAACTAAGGTACATAGAGTAATAACCAGCACATATCTTAAAATCATTGTGCATATGCAAAATATAAGTTAGTTAAAATGTGGGCCTTCGTGAAGTCATGTGATGGAAAGAGACAATCTACATAGAATATCCCATGTGCGGGCACTTCATGTGGATTCATGACCAACTTAAATATTGCATTTATTTGAGACAAATTCTTATTCTACAAACGCTTAATTCGCAAGTTATGCTCTTGGAATGAGTGATTTGAATATGTTTTCCTCTCGGAATAAGTACAAATTGGACAACCTATCCTTAGTCCCTGGAAATAATTCTATGTCACTATTCCGATTATCTATGATATGCTATATATACAAGCTAATGTTCTTTTGTTCTTCAATGCGAAGGACAGATCAAATCAGAGGGGAGTGTTGTTTTTTCTTTTCGATTATATTATGTTGAGCACCATTTTTTATTTTCATAAAAAATATATTTTAGCCGACTTGTTATAATTAATATCTAAAATTTAATATTTATTCAAAAATTAAGTATAAAATTAATTAATTGTTGCAGGATTATGACGTCACTGTGATGTACTACACATCGCATTATTTGGTGGACATAGTGAGCGAGCCCATTGGGCGCGTGCTCAAGCTCGACTCAATCCAAGCTGGTCACATATGGCTCACCGCGAACGTGCTCATCTTCAACACTGCCCATTGGTGGTCTCGCAGTGGACCCACCCGGCCGTAAGTTGCAACCTCCGATCGATCAGCTTCTCCTTTTAGACCGTAAAAAAACGCAAAAAAAAAAAACAAAAAAATAAAAAAAATTCTTGTGTTTATCACCTGTCTCAATAACCTGCTCAATTAAATAATAAATATTACAATAATAATAAGTAATTAAAGTACTCGACATGTATATCGATCCTTTTCTATAACAAAAAGACTCAAAATTTTATCAGAATAAGTCGACATATCATACAAGTTCAACTAATTAAGTGATGATAGTCGTAGAATCAAATAACTAATGTATGTTCTTATATAACTAGGAAAAATATATAAGATTGTGTGATTGTGCAGGTGGGACTACGTGCAACACGATAAGAGTATAGCGAAGGACATGGACCGCACCGTGGCATTTGCTAGGGCATTGGTAACGTGGAGCAAATGGGTCGATGCCAATATTGATCCTGCCACGACCCAAGTGTTCTACCAGGGGGTCTCTCCCGACCATAACCAGTAAGCTAGTCACTTTTAATGCAAACATATATAGATATATATATATGCAAATCGACTTAATTCTAAACAAATTCGTGAATCGTACGAAAATATATATATATATATATATATATATATATATATATATATATATATATATATATATATATATATATATATATATATATATCTTTTGATTTAAGATCTGAACATGCAGAAACAGTTAGCAATCATTTTGCCAAGATTTCTAGACCTGATATGTATTATTTGTAACACAATAGGTTTGGGAAGGCAGCGACCGCCTCCTCCATCCTGTCAATGAATTTCGTGAACATTCAAAAGCAGTCACCAGTTTGGCAATATCAAACTCNCCGCGAACGTGCTCATCTTCAACACTGCCCATTGGTGGTCTCGCAGTGGACCCACCCGGCCGTAAGTTGCAACCTCCGATCGATCAGCTTCTCCTTTTAGACCGTAAAAAAACGCAAAAAATTAAAAAAAATAAAAAAAAAAATTCTTGTGTTTATCTCCTGCATGTCTCAATAACCTGCTCAATTAAATAATAAATATTACAATAATAATAAGTAATTAAAGTACTCGACATGTATATCGATCCTTTTCTATAACAAAAAGACTCAAAATTTTAAAATAACAGTTTGAGTGCAAAATTTTATCAGAATAAGTCGACATATCATACAAGTTCAACTAATTAAGTGATGATAGTTGTAGAATCAAATAACTAATGTACGTTCTTATATAACTAGGAAAAATATATAAGATTGTGTGATTGTGCAGGTGGGACTACGTGCAACACGATAAGAGTATAGCGAAGGACATGGACCGCACCGTGGCATTTGCTAGGGCATTGGTAACGTGGAGCAAATGGGTCGATGCCAATATTGATCCTGCCACGACCCAAGTGTTCTACCAGGGGGTCTCTCCCGACCATAACCAGTAAGCTAGTCACTTTTAATGCAAACATATATAGATAGATATATATATATGTGAATCAACTTAATTCTAAACAAATTCGTGAATCGTACGAAAATATATATATTTCTTTTGATTTCATCTTAGAAAATCAATTCTATCTGCTTTCATCATCTTCATGCGTTGCACCTAACCTAATACAACCATATATAACAGTACTAGCATGATGGGCATGTGATGCTACAATAAAGGGGCGGGTAACCATTATCCCTCATGCTGTGACTAGACTCAATCATATGAATGTTGGATATTAATCATACATCTAGTAATAATTTCTAGTACAAATTGCAAAGAGTTTGGTGGTTAGTACTCGAAGTTTCAGATTTGAACTCTAATATAGAACTCAACACGTATTAAATTTGTATATCCTTTACTTCTATCGACTTGTTTCAGGATATGTTTCGCTAACATACTATTTGCGAAATTTCAGCGGAGAAGAGTGGGGGAAGCCACACGCGACATGCGCAGGCGAAACACAACCGATAAAAGCATCGGGATTCACGGCGCCCTCGCCGACACAACGAACCGTCGTGAAGAACGTGTTAAGGATGATGTCGAAGCGAGTGTATCTCCTAGACATTACATTCCTCTCGCAGCTCCGAAAAGACGCGCATCCGTCGAAGCACAACGGAATCCACTTCCGCGACGACTGTAGCCACTGGTGCCTCGCCGGACTCCCGGATACGTGGAACCAGCTACTTTATGCAGCTCTGCTCGGATTGACGTGATAATTTTATATGACATTTTTTTTTTCTTTTGCAAAAGAAAAAAGAATAAAAAAGATTACAAAGAATTACATGAGCAGCAGCAGGAGGTTCAAGTTAACTAATTAATAGTGTAGGTACTATCACAGGGGTACCTAGTTTTATAGGAAATTTACAAAAAAAATTATATAAATATATTGTAGAAATAAAATAGTACAAACAACTAAAACCAATTTGTAGTAGCAAAATAATTATGATCGTACTATGTACCTTCTTTTCTTTCTGTCGCTTTGTTTTTAAATTTTATTTATCATTGCTGTTTTTATCGTCATAAAGGAGCAATTTTTTTATTGAAATATTTTAGAAGTTCCCCAGAATAAAGTAACTAAAGGAAAGAGTTGATACATTAATTTTAGTACAAAAATTAGTTGTCCGAATCTAGTCGATTCACATTTTTATTATTATTATTATTATTGTTGTTTTATTTGTACTTTTCCAAATGTGCAAAAGTTTGAAGTTTAATTTACTGGTGCACCTGGTCGACGAAATACTTCCCTGGACCGGCGATCCAACGTGGCTCACTCTCCTCGCACACCAACCAACCTGTCATCGTACGTGTCACCTCAGTTGCTTCGTCCAATCACCACGTGTACAGTTTCGACGACACGTGTCAGCTCGAGAGCACTCAAACCGCCGTACCTCAGCTTCTTTAATAAATAAATCCCTCCCCCTCCTACTCCCGCCACTTCCCGTCTCAGTGCCAATACCCATTCCAATTGCAACCAAAACACAACAAATGAAGAAGGACTCCACTGATAAAGAAGAGAGGCAGGACGAAAGCGTCGCCATGTCGCCGGAGGAGATCAGCCGATACCGTGCGGCGGCGCAGCAGAATTCTATCGAGGCCATCCGCGCGGCGGAGGAGCGGTACGCCAAGGCGAAGGAGTCTGGCGCTGGGGCGCTCCACGACACCAAGGAGACAGTCGCCCACGCCGTCGGGGCCACCGCCGCCTATGCCGCCGACAAGGGCAACGAAGCAAAGGCGGTTGCCGCACACGGAGCGCACGTGGCTGGCGAGAAGGCTATGGCCGCGAAAGACGTGGCGGCCGAGAAGGCCCGACAAGCTGGCGTGAGGGCGAAGGTTGTTACGGTCAGCGCTGGACAGACAGCGAAAGAGTACGCAACGCAGGCTGCAGAGAAGGCGAAGGACGTGACGGTCGGCGCCGGAGAGACTGCAGCGGATTACGCGAGGCAGACAGTGGTGAAAGCGAAGGATGTTACGGTGACCACCGGTGAGATGACTGCCGAGTACGCAAAGCAGGCGGCGGTGAAGGCGAAGGATATTACGGTGAGCACGGGCGGTACTGCTGCGGAGTACGCGAAAAAGGCCGCGGAGAAGACGAAGGATGCAACGTTATGTGCGGGCGAAAAGGCAGCGGATTACGCACAGGAGAAGCTGGCGGGGGCGAAGGGGTACACGAGCGAGAAGGCCGGGGAGGCGAAGGAGGCAGCAACTGACACAGGACGTAAGGCGATGGAGTACACAAAGGAGAAGGCGGGGGAGGGGACCGACGCGGCAAAGGAAGCAGGACAGAAGGCGACGGAGTTCACGGGGGAGAAGGCGGAAAAGGCAAAGGAGACGACCGCGGAGGCAGCGCAGGGAATGAGGGAGTACGCCACGGCGAAAGCCGCGGAGGCGAAGGAGGCGGCGAGAGGTGCCGGCGATAAAGCCAAGGAAACTGCTGCTGAGGCGAAGGAGAAAGCACTTGAGAAAGCGGAGGAAGCGAAGGAGGCTGCTAAAAGTGCTGGTGAAAGAGCGAAAGGAAAGGCGGAAGAGGGTGGTCAACAAGCTAAGGAGTATGGTGTAGAGAAACGTGATCAAACTAAGGTATGCAGGGTCAAAAATCCTAGAAGAAGCCCACTGTAAAAGATTGTATATGTGATCACGCATGAGAATGTCCACACGGACCACACCCATCAAACTAGTAATGGTTGTAGCTAGGTTTAGTATCACTCATTAATTTTTAAAAATATTTAATTTTTTAATTGGCAGTGTGTTGTGATAGAGATGGTGAGGAGCATTCAACTTCTTTTTCTTCAAAGCCTTTAATTATGAAGCAATTTTTCTATCTCTCAAGTCTCCAAACACTTGACAAATTCTTAAGAATCTAGTATGATTCCTAAGACTCCTTATATATATATATATATATATATCGTTTGTTAATTATGCAGGAAAAACTTGGGGAACATCCCCAAGATGTGCAAGAGAAGTTACAAGGCCAATCAATTGATGGGGAGAAAAAAGGTGGAAAGAGCTACACGGAGAAGCAGGAGAAGCAACATGAAATAGAAGGAAAAGAAGAAGAAGAGGAGAAAGCCGTAGAAAAGGAAAAAGGTGGCAGCATTATTCAAGAGACCACCACCATACCAGGGGATGTGTGTGAAGCTGTGGGTGCAACTGTGATCGGGATCGTCCACACGGCCAAAGAGATGGTCGTAGGAGGAGATCCAACCGTCCAATCTGCTGTGGACGAGAAGCATGGAGAAAAAGAAGTGAAAAGTATTTAACAAGAGAGTGTTTGAACTACAATAATATGTTTCCTCCATGTACGTTGCACTGTAGATATATGTATTTTGCTTCGAATAATGTAAGATAATACAATAGAATGTTCAAGGTATAGGGGAATAGAAAATTGAGATAATTAAAAAAAAAAAAAACTGCACAGCCTTAAAAGAGGGAGGGATATATATTGTTTTTTGGGTGAATGGTTTTATAAAGGGTACCATTTAAGTAATCCACTGGCGATTATATGATAAGCCGCTTCTATTCATACCACGATCAGTGAATATATGGGATGGATAGAATTACTCTTAAAAATTTATAAAGCTATATATTTAAAGCCTTAAATTTTAAAATATTTGTGTATTTAACCGAGAAAAATATATGTATATAGAAAAAAGAGGAGCATCTACATCGATCACACAAATACTAAGTAAATAGAGACGACACCAATTACTCGATTAGAGTACTATATAAGTAATAATGCAAAACTCACATATAGGTGATCAATAGAAAGAGTGTAATTAATCACCTAAAATTGACCTCCCTTCCTTCTATTTCATCTGGCTACGTTATTATTTGGTATAATTATTATTATGATCAATAACAATTACGACACTTATAAACTGCGAATTTAATCCCTGTTTAACTAACTATAGGTGGAGAAGCATAGGGACCATGTAGCCAACCATTCGCGACCTGCTGAAATCCAGCTTCAGTTAAGTGGATTCCGTCCCAGTTTGCGTAAGTTGCAGGATCACCCACAGTCGAGCCAGGCGAACCGCAGCCCGCGCTCGAATTGTAGTTGTAGGGGCCGCCCCCGCCGCAGCACACTTGAAGGGCGCCATGACCATTTGTAAACCCTGCAAAAACATTTCGTGTGTGTCGAGCAAAGTTAGTCACAAAATGAATCGGATACGAATCAGATATACATTCGTTTCCTACATAATATTGTTCTCCTCAGTATATACAGTGTAACATATGCGAAAGTTTAGAAACTATCTGGAGCTGTAACGCGGACGCACCGTGTCCTATCGGATCAAGAATAAAGTCGACGACGGCCTCGAAATACTCGGCGTAGATGAGCTTCGCCTGCGGGTACTTGCTTTGCAGCTGCTGCACGGCCTGGTGCAGTAGGTTGTTGTGGTAGCTGCTGAAATCGTTCGGCTTGATGAGGCAACCGGTTTTCGGGTCGAATTCTTCTTTGGGAGCGTTGTGCGCCTGCGATAGCACGATCGGAATGCAGCCCGTCGGCAAAATCCCCGGCACCACCAATGTCCCCGCCCCTTCGTTGATTAGTTTCTGCATTCAACAAAAAATAAGTTCTCCTAATTTCAATTGAATTTCTTTCTGTTTTATTGTTCGATTAAAAAAGAAGAAGCTTTTTTCAATATGTTTACCTTTTTCAATCTATATTTCTTTACTTAATAAGACAAGNAGAGCTACACGGAGAAGCAGGAGAAGCAACATGAAATAGAAGGAAAAGAAGAAGAAGAGGAGAAAGCCGTAGAAAAGGAAAAAGGTGGCAGCATTATTCAAGAGACCACCACCATACCAGGGGATGTGTGTGAAGCTGTGGGTGCAACTGTGATCGGGATCGTCCACACGGCCAAAGAGATGGTCGTAGGAGGAGATCCAACCGTCCAATCTGCTGTGGACGAGAAGCATGGAGAAAAAGAAGTGAAAAGTATTTAACCAGAGTGTGTTTGAACTACAATAATATGTTTCCTCCATGTACGTTGCACTGTAGATATATGTATTTTGCTTCGAATAATGTAAGATACAATAGAATGTTCAAAGGTATAGGGGAATATAAAATTGAGATAATTAAAAAAAAAAGAGTCAGAACTGCACAGCTGAGAAAAAAGGGAGGATTTTTTTTGGGGTACATGTTGTTTACGCAGGATTCTTAAGCAAAAGTGGTTTTACAAAGAACCATCAAGTAATCCACTGGCGATTATACGATAAGCCGCTTCTTTTCATGCCATCTCAGTGAATGGGATGGATAGAATTACTCTTAAAAATTTATAAAGCTATATATTTAAAGCCTTAAATTTAAAAATATTTGTATGTTTAACCCAGAAATATATATGTATATTAAAAAAAGAGGAGCATCGATCACACAAATAGTAAATAGAGACGACACCAATTACTCGATTAGAGTACTATATAAGCAATGCAAAACTCACATATAGGTGATCAATAGAAAGAGTGTAATTAATCACCGAAAATTGACCTCCCTTCGTTCTGTTTCATCTGGCTAGGTTATTATTTGGTATAATATTATGATCAATAACAATTACGACACTTAGAAACTGTGAATTTAATCCTTGTTTAACTAACTATAGGAGGAGAAGCGTAGGGACCATGTAGCCACCCATTCGCGACCTGCTGAAATGCAGCTTCAGTTAAGTGGATTCCGTCCCAGTTTGCGTAAGTTGCAGGATCACCCACAGTCGAGCCAGGCGAACCGCAGCCCGCGCTCGAATTGTAGTTGTAGGGGCCGCCGCCGCCACAGCACACTTGAAGGGCGCCATGACCATTTGTAAACCCTGCAAAAACATTTCGTGTGTGTCGAGCAAAGTTAGTCACAAAATGAATCGGATACGAATCAGATACACATTCGTTTCCTACATAATATTGTTCTCCTCAGTATATACAGTGTAACATATGCGAAAGTTTAGAAACTATCTGGAGCTGTAACGCGGACGCACCGTGTCCTATCGGATCAAGAATAAAGTCGACGACGGCCTCGAAATACTCGGCGTAGATGAGCTTCGCCTGCGGGTACTTGCTTTGCAGCTGCTGCACGGCCTGGTGCAGTAGGTTGTTGTGGTAGCTGCTGAAATCGTTCGGCTTGATGAGGCAGCCTGTTTTCGGGTCGAATTCTTCTTTGGGAGCGTTGTGCGCCTGCGATAGCACGATCGGAATGCAGCCCGTCGGCAAAATCCCCGGCACCACCAATGTCCCCGCCCCTTCGTTGATTAGTTTCTGCATTCAACAAAAAATAAAGTTCTCCTACTTTCAATTGAATTTCTTTCTGTTTTATTGTTCGATTAAAAAAGAAGAAGCTTTTTTCAATATGTTTACCTTTTTCAATCTATATTTCTTTACTTAATAAGACAAGCAATGTAATTATTTTAAAAAGCATTAAAATTTTATTGTAAATATCTTTTTTTGCACCTTTTGTTCTTAACTTTCAAAAATCTATATTTTACTCTCCCAATATTTCAAATTGTTACCGACCGTTCCTAAAGGAAGTGGCAAAAGGGTTGGTGGTTGGTATCCGAGACCCAAGTTCGAATCCTAGTTGATTCACATTTTGTTGCTAAGTTTATTTCTAAATGAAATAAACGAAGCGGATAGCGTGCTACCTATCTCTCAAAAAAAAAAAAATTTCAAATTATTGCATTTAAACACCTTCATCGGATTCCATTACTATTTTATACATTTTTTATAATTTATATTAAAAATATCATTCATTCTAAATAACAGAAATATAATATATATATATATATATATATATATATATTATTATTTTATTATTAAGTAAGGGCAATTTAATTATTTTCAACGTCGTACTCTTTTGAAATATTTTTAAAATTTTAAGCGAGCAAAATATGAATTTTTAAAAATCAGAAAAAAAAAAAAGTTAAATAGGGGTATTATTTTTTGTATTATAGTCTAAAGTATATATCGCCAAAATGAGTCATCTATAGTTCTATACTATGAAAATTTCACCAAATCAATTAAAATCTTCCTTAAAATAAATCTCAGAAAAGAAATTAAATATCAAACCTCAGCAGCCCCAATAATGGTTCCCACGATCTGGGGCGAAAGGGCTTTAATTTCATCCACATTTCTGTTAGAGTACATGATAGCGTTGTAGTCGTTTCCTCCGAGCTCTCCCACGAAGAAGAGCGAGTTTTTGAAGTAGTTTTGGCACTCTACATCCAATAGTTTCAAGCGGAAAAAATAAAAATAAAAAAAATATACGGAATGCTCGTTACTTAATTTACAAAAATTTAGAAAAGTTCCAATTAAAAAAAATTTTGAAGTTCTAGCGGGGACTCAAATTGGCCCACATGTTTACGGAAAAAATGGGTCAAATGTGTTTAGGTTTACAAACCTTGTTCCGAGCTGCAGAGGGAGGGCTTCAACTTGTCGAACCAGCCGAGTTGCACATTGAGGGAGAAAGGAGAAGTGCCTGTGATGTTAATGGATTTAAAAAATGCCGGATCCATCGCCGTCGCGGCGATGACGGCGAAATTTGCGCCTTTTTTGAAGTCCTGGTTCGATAAGGATGGAGGAACAAGAGGGAGTCCGAAATTCTGGGCTGCGAGCGAGAGCACACAATGACAAGAGAGAGAGAGAGAGTTATTTTTACGAAAACTTAAAAAGTAACAACATCTATATACTTACGTATACCCAAATAGTCTCATTTATACGAGCTGATATATTTTTGAAAGCATCACGTTGTTAGTTGCGTCTACAGCAGTGCATGTCACAACAATGAGGTTGGATGGAATTTTGAAATCACCCATGCATTTTAGGGCCTATTCAAATTTAGAACTAAAATTTTCGACAAAAATCGAATGACTCTCCAACTTTTTTTTTACTACCAATAGCTTCTTTTCTTTTCTTTTTTTTCATAAGAATATATATGCAAACTAGATGAATTTTGTTGGATGACAAATGTACCAATGAAATCTATGACGAGACGCCCATCGGAGGCCCGGCCGGTAGAATGATGAAAGTAGGTCATGCCGTACGGAGTGTCGTACGGAGGATTTTTCGTCTTCCCCGCCAAAATGCGCAGATTTCCTGTATCAGTATAAGAGTCGCCGAAACTGAATATCGCATTGTATTGACCATTGACAAAACTGGTACATAAGAGAAATGACATGAAAATTGTGATTGAAAGCTCCATTTTTTATTTATCTTCACTTGAGGAGAAAGTGAGGAGAGACGGAGTGGATTGAAAATGTAAAATGGGTGACTCTTTTTATATCAGATATTAGATAAATTTTCTCATAAACTTTGCGTTTCTTGGTGTTGTTTTGAGAGGATCATTCGAGAGATGCACCGTCTTAATTACCTTCAAAAATTGTCATGGGATTTTATTGGAATTAATTAATGTGCCATATCTCTCTTTCCTATTTTAGTTGGATTAAAAAAGTTAGCGAGGCGAATTTAGTGTATCCTTAAGATTTTGCGATCAATTTTGGAAATATCTCCTTCCTTTTATTCTGTGTTCGTTGTATAATTAATAATTAATGTGGTAAAAAACTGATCAGTCCTTTTTCGTATCTAGTATATTGATTCATCATTGAGACAGAAATAATGGTAACTTAATAAAATTTTTGGCCCGTGCACACTCTAACGAAAAAAACTGCTATATATTTATTATTAAAACTAGAACATACTTTCCGAAAATAAGAAATTCTTTTTTGCTCTGTAAATTCCTTTCAAAAATATCCTGTTTATCCTCATAAATTGTTTCCTAAGATGACAAAGTAGTGCTGTTGATTTTGAATTTTCCTTTTTAAGGTTTAAGACTCATTGAGCAGTTCCTATTTTTGGGTGGGGGGAGCCAAATTGTTTTACTATTTTAAATCTCGGATGTAATTTTCCAACTTGGTTGCTTGAAACCCAATTTGACGGAACAAGCTTATGAACTACCACCTAACAACAAATCACAATCGAAGTTAAGCAACTTAACAACCCACAACGTGCCCAAAGAATGAATCCATTGCATTCCGAGCGTTAGGTAACATCAAATATATATTAATTCTACCACAATTTTCGTCTAAAATATTGTAGGAACTTTAATTCTATGCATGTTCCTAAAAATAAATAGTGATGATGGAGCACGAAAATGAACTTTACATGATGTGTAGCTCAGTTTGAACCCACTCGCAAAACCAAAAAGGAAAAGAGAACGAGAAGCAATTTTTTTTAAAAAAAAAAATCTAAAGAATTACAGTGAAATATCGCAAATTCCATTAATAATCACCATATTCATTACAAATATACCTGATAACGAATTGAAGAATCTAGAGCCGTGGTGAGACATAGAATCACACCTTAGCAAACTGAATGAAATAAATAGAGATGAAACAAATATACTTGTATGGTAACAACTTTTATAACCTTTTTTTTCTCTGCTTCAATTAACAAATTTGTGTATCTTTCCAGTAGGTTCGAGTACCATAGGTTTAGCGGCGCTGAGAATCCTTTATTGGTGGATCAGCAAAGGAACCATTTAGCCACCCTTTGGCTATGTGGCCGTACGCAGCTTCGGTTAAGTGAATCCCGTCCCAGCTCCAATGCGTCGAGGGATCCTCGCATGCGGTGGCTCCCGGATCACCACATTTCGCAGTCAAGTTGAAGTTGTATAAGCCTTGTCCAGGTGCACCGCAGCAAGCCCTAGGAAGCTGCTTGTAAAATCCTGTGGTAAAATTTATAAAGTTAGAGTCTTGCAGGATAGGAATTTGCGCTAATTCAATGCAAGATAAAATTTTTGAGGGGCAGTTCGACAAAATTTGGTTTTTCAGGCAGAAAAATATATACTGGAGTTTGCCGGTAGCACGTAAAAATAATGTTCTGAATAATGCAGGGAGCTTCCAGAAAGACAACCCACTACACAGCACATATGCAGTTTGCGGATAAATATGCCGAAGCATACGCCATTCGAAAATAGAATCACTACAATATGGTCATAGGAAGAATGTGGTACAAAAGCTAATGGTGTTTAACTATTCTACCTACAATGTCATGAATAATGGATGAAAAAAAACTACAAATAACTACAGAAAATTTGATATCTGATTTTATGAACTACATGCGATGGGTAATCAACTAATATGTACCCAAAATGAACAATGCTGGTCCACTCAAGGATATACTCATTGTAGAGCGTTTAGGGTCGTTGGCCGATATGGTCCAAGCAAATTAGTAAAGAGGTCGCACCCGCATATGCAAGTTTGTCAAGCACTTTTAGAATAATACTATCAATGAGATTAAAATTATATACAAAGCTTACAAACTCATATACTATGACTAGCTATAGGTAAGGTAAGCAGCTCATTTTTAAGACTCTTCAACATCAATGGCCACTTGAAATCCTTAGATCGATCAAATAGCATGATTGCAGAAGCGTTACAGGGTTAATGACACGGTTTTTGAATGATTCTTGCTATGTGAAGGCATAATGTAAAAGGTGCTGTGTATTATGTACAAGCAGTGGGTATCTGCAATCGCTCATCCCACTCAGTCGGTCCTCAGAAATTTAGGGCATGCGGACTAACAAATCATCATCAACATTACTACAAATCATCATCAACATTACTACAGCCCTTACATAATGCCATGAACAAAAGGTAAAATTTATCAGTCATAGCTGTAATAATCATTGACATTACTACTAAGGTTGTTAGTGTGGCAAACTATCAAGTAATAAAAGTCCGATTGGGACGACTTATCTACGCATAGGTCATAGTAAACAGGGGATGAGTACAGAAAATATAGCAGGACCAACCTCATGAAAAGTCTTCGAAATGAATCTGGAACGACGAAAAACCTTGTCTACTAACACCCAAGGCTCTTCAACTATCCCTCAGTTAGACTAAAAATGGAAAACCTGTTTCACTTTTATGTTGAGGTTCCCGTTAATAAATTGCTTATGCTACAACCTCACATTAATGTAGGACAAGCATATATCAAACGTGTTGGCAACTATCGCAACTGGACCTGTAAGCAAATGTCCTGTTATTCAGTCTCACAGCTTCATGTCGACCTCTAAACTTTTTGCCCAGATCTCCCCTACTGTGAACTACTACTCCTATTAGGGAACTCCGAAGTCCGAAGTCCAAAGGTAATGGATTTACTGTGCGGTGTTAATATTAGCTATATTGGGAAGGTTCAAAACCCTGAGAACGAGCTCATGAATAAAAGAAAGAAAGATTCACAGGTGAATGATATGCTAATCAAATACACTTATATCTCTAATCTCAAACTTCACTCTTGGATTTACAGATAACAGGTGCAAAAGCTCTTCGGTGATTCAGATATATATATATATATATATATATATATATATATATATCAACATCACAATGCAATCAACTATAAAAAACGAAAAGGACCAGAATCTAGATTTTCATGACGAATCATTGATACGGAGTGATGATTGGGCGTGCGCAGAGAAAGAAAGAAAGACTCACCAAACTTTTCAGGGTGGAGCACGAATTGAATGACCGGAGCATAGTAATCGGCATAGACGATCTTCACCGCAGGGTACTTGATCCTGAGCTTCTCGACGGCCCGCCGGAGCATCGCGTTGTGAATCCACGACAGCGTATTGAGTTCTTGGTAATCGTCAGGTAGACAGGGAAACAGCCCATGGGCAGAACCCCAGGAACGACCAGATCCACCGCGCCCTCCGCGATCAATTTCTACATACATCCAAACAAGGGGCAAACAGGTGATCAACCATCGCACAAACAAGTGGGTCCACGGATCAACAATCGATTGAGCAAAGTGCTACCTCAATCCCGGTCGAAATGGATTCGATGACGTGGGGGATGATCGTGTGCGCCTCCTTTACGTCCTTCCCGGCGAAGAGAGGGGCGTTGTAGTCGTTTCCCCCAAACTCTCCGACGACGAAGAGGGATTTACTGAGGAAACTCTTACAATCTACAATCCAGTAGTGAATCAACAAAAGAAGAAGAAGAAGAAGAAGAAGCTAAGCTAAGTTCTGCGACTACATATTATGTGCAGAAAGTAGAGAGAGAAGCATTCGGAAGGTGAAAGAAGAGATTGGGGATGAAGCTTCACCTTCCGGGGAGGCGCAGAGGGAGGGCTTGATGTCCTGGAACCACTGGATCTGCGTGTGGAGCGATCCGGAGTTCCAGACGGTCTTGCCGAGGCCGCGGGCCTCGAAGATGGCGAAGTTGGCGCCGCGGACGAACGACGCGTTGTGCGCCTTCGACGGCGGCGGCAGCGGCAGCCCGAACTCCTGGGCTGCATGTGCGGCACATAGATTTAGATACAGATGATATATATATATATATATAGTATAGATTATTAATTATAATTATATCATTTGCGGATTCTTGAAGGGGGAAGGGGGAGGGGCGTGGGGTGGGGATACCGAGGAAGTCGACGAGGAGGCGGCCGTCGGAGCAGCGGCCGGTGGGGAAGCCGAAGAAGGTCATGCCGTAGGGAAGGCGGGCGGTGGCGAGGAAGGGCGGGATGCCGTCCGCGCAGAGGTTGCCGGCGTCCGCCAGGGAGTCGCCGAAGTTGAAGATCGCCGTGTAGCCTTGGGAAGAGGACGCGGATGCCCAGAAGAAGCCATTATGGAGCACGAGAAGGAGGAGGAGGAAGGAGATGGAGAGGTTCATGGTGAGCGGTGGTGGTGGTGGTGGTCGGAGTAAGAGGAGGAGGTGGAGGAGGAGGAAAGGGGAAGGGAAAAAGGAGATGTGGTGTGGTGTGGTCGGATAATTTACCTTCTCCGTCTCCCTTCTCCCTCTCCCTGTTTCAGAGCTTATGTTATTAGCAGTACTGTGGCTTTCCTTTCCTTTCCTTTCCCTTCCTTTCTTTTCTTTTCTTCTCTTTTATTTTATTTTTTGTGTGCGTCTCCGCCGCCCTAGTCCTGTACACCACTGGTTGTTCGGTGTAACGCGGCTTTTTATTTCTTTTTTTTTTCATTTTTTTTTTAAAAACTCTGTGACGAGACTGGGGGCCCACTTGTCGGTTTCCCAGACGTGGTATGTCACCGTTACCCGGAAGGTTCGCCTCGTTGGGTACTTGGAAAGGTCGTGGAAGAGACCTGAAATTCTTTCCTGCACCGGGTGTGCCGTTGCAGCGCCAGTTTCGGTTTGCAGGGGAACATTAATTAACACAAGAGGACGAAATGAATGAGGCGGAGAGATGCGGTGCACAGAATGAAATGCATGCACCCGGTGCAGAAAACAGTTTCCGCGCTTTGACTAGTTTAGGTTCGGTCACTTGTTCACATGTCCACCAGCTCTAGCCTCGAAGCAGCAACGGGAAAATCGCCCCTCGATTATTAATTATATAAGTAATGACTTGCAATTAAACTAACTTCAACAATGTGGTCCCTAATCTAATACACGTTTCTAGATGCCAATTAGATCCCTTTTAACTTTTACGATTTACTATTTTTTAAAAAAAAAAAAAAAATAGGTAGCACGCTATCCGCTTAGTTTATTTCATTTAAAAATAAATTTAGCTGAAAATGTGAATCAACTAGAATTCAAGCTTGAGTCTTAGGTATCAACTATCAAGTCTTTTGTCACTTGCTTTAGGGACGGCCGGTAATATTATTATTTTTTTGATTAATATTCTGTTATTTATTTCATTTCGCCCTTTTCACTGGATAGGCTTGTTGATGTGCACAGTAAAATTTAACAAGGTTGTGAAGCAAATATGCCAACGTGCATTGGGTGCATTGTGATCAATTTGTGAAGCTTATCTATTCATCCAAAAAAAAAAAAAAAAAGTAGAAACTAAGATTTTACTTTAATAATAATAGAAAGGAATTAATGGAGCTGAAGTTGGTAGGCATTAGTTTGATGACTTAATTTAAAAGCAAATGATTTTGTACTAACATGTAAAGAAAAGATGCACCAGAAAAAGCAAAAGTATTATTTATTTTGACTGATGAAACGTAACCATCTTTCAACTCACTTCCATCAAATTCCAACATCTAATAATATTCACCCTTATATATTTTTTTTTATTGCAAAACTTAGCATTATAATTAATCCTTCATTTCTAAAACGAAGTGTTAAAACTTGTTCTATGAATGGGAATAAAACAGTTTTATGCAAAACAAAATGTGTGATCGAGAATTTCTTAAAACCAAACTTTTCCTTGTAGTCCAAGCCAAGAAAATAATTAGGCCAAATCCAGTAACATCAACGGACCTAAAAATTAGGTCCATTATGGTTTTCCACAACGAGCATCACGTGGAGTGTGGTTTTGGCAAATGTACGTGTGGTTCTTGTGTTGTTCTCATTTCACAATTTTGTCTTTTTCACTTTTTAATTAAATATTTTATTTTAGTTAACAAGCTCTTATCTGTTGCACTTTAAACCTTGTTCGTGTATTTATATTTACGTAAAATCTTATGGTTTGTATCAGTTATATAGTCTCCGTTACTACATATCTCTGCCAACTGGTCATATTTATGTAAATGAGATATTGTCTTTTTCATAATTTATAACCAATAAAACTATTGTTATTTCCATTGATATAATTCTTTTGAAACTTATTTCATGATTCGAGGGCCTATTCCTCTCTTTTTATCAACAANACAAAAAAAAAAAAAAAAAGATTTGACGAATTTAATTGCATAAGCTAGCATATAAAATGGGTAGTCTTTTTCATCCAAAAGAAAAAGAAAAAAAAAAAAAGAGAGTCTCGATATATTTAATTTTTAAGGTTATCAAAGCTGCTATTTCTTCTAATGGAAAAACAAATAATAATAATAATAATAATAATAATAATAAAAAAAAATTTTAACTATCTATTTATGAAGAAATGATAGCATTATTAAAATTAGTACAGAGTCCACATGGCGCAGTTGATCGATAGTATTTCAGACAATTAAATTATATATAGTTATTAAAATTTTAAGATTGAAAAATAAAACAAACTATAATAAATATAATATAAATTATCTAAATAATTTATTGTACGACAGAAATTTGTATATAATACACAGTTTTAGAGTAGATTTATGTTGCATTAGACGCGTTCAAATTTTTACCTGATATGTTGCAAACTCGTATTGATTTTTGCTTTCATGTGTAACGTGGCTCTGTCCCAATGCATTTTATTGTGCGACGGAATCTTCAATTAATATTAATTTGTATATAATATATAGTATACGGTTTCTAATATTATAAGCAATTTGATATGTTGGTCATTGTTTTCGTGTTTTGAAACCTATTAAAGTGGTTGTAATGAATTTGACCAATGTCGGGCCTTTTCCTTTCGTTTTCATGAACTTCGTTTAATTACTACACGTCGGTGGATCATGATTGGCAGGTTCAAATTTGGATGCTGATAAATTCCAAAAACATGACCCTTGATAATTAAATTAGACAAATTCCCTTTTGCAATTACTTCTCCAAATAATCAAAAAATTAAATGGCCAATCAAATTCTCAAATTTAAGTTCTAATTGAGAATCAGCAGAACTGTAATGTTACGCGAAACAATTAACTTACTTCTCCGAAAACAACTTAATATTTTTTTTTACATTAATTTTATATGTAGTAGTTGATTCAGATCTAGCACAGGAGATACTTTAGAAAAATAAATAAATTATGCACAGAGTTGGAAACTGAGCATGCTAATAAAATATTAGTCATCTATGACATATTCGAGGTGACATGTCCTGTGAAGTTAGCATATAAAGACAATGCAAACACTATAATAATCCAACTACTACGCTGGACAAAAGTGGGTTTTATAATAATCCAACTAGCACTAAGAAAAAAACTGCCAACCGTGGACAATCTTTTGAAAAGAGGTTGGTCAGGATATAACAATTGCTTCTTGTGTGGTGCTGAGCTTGAGACTGTAGATCATTTGCTAGTACGGTGTGTTGTTAGCAAGTTTTTTCTTTTCTCGCACCTTGGGGAGTGCCTCGCCTACCCTTTTATTGAAGATATCAACATCGTCTGGAAATGGCTGCTAGAGAGGTGCTCACAGAGCGACGGTCGGAAGGCTCTAACACTGGTGGCGGCCACTTGGTGGATGGTCTTGCGCGATAGGAATAGCGCTATCTTTAGAAATCTACCCACTGATATTTCTCTAACAGTCTATCGTATCGGAATGTTGGCAAAAGAGTACTGGGCCGAGCACTGTAAAGCTGGGTGACGGCTATATCTTGGTTTGGATTTAGCCTTGACTTTTGTTGTTTTTGTTTTTCTTAGTCCTTTTTCACGAACCTTTATCTTTTTGCTTTTTAGCTCTTCTGAGGTCCTGGCTGTTTTACTTTATGTAGCTAAATTTATTTGCTTAATGAATGAAGCAAGTAGCGTGCTACTTCTTTCTCAAATAAAAAATTAAAAAATAAAAAAAATCCAACTACTACACCTTCCTAACTAAACAACAATTTCCCAAGCAACCTGCATTCGTGATTCAGCAGTAGTAATAGCCCAATCTTATACTGTGAGAAATTCTTTTTTATTTGTACCAGTCATTTTAGGTAAAATTTGTAGTGATTCAGTGGACGATTGTCGCCTGTAAAGAGTGAAGCAACCTGCATTCGGTATGATATGATATACTTTCAAATACTCCTGAAGCCCAAAACTGAAAAAGGGCCGACCAATTTAGGCCCTTACTGAGGAGAAGGATCGGGCCTAGTTTGATTACATTCGGGCTGAACCAACTACTCAGGTCGATTGGCCCGTCTTGGACTGGGTGCAGGGCGAAAATAATTGGTAATTCCTCTAGAATATTGTCAAATTTATAACTTTTGAGAATCAAAATAAAATAAAACTCGCATTAAAGTTTAAAAACTAGCCAGCCAATTCATACCTATGTAAGACCTTATTTAGATGCCAAAATAAGTTGTCTGATAATAGTTCAGAATGAAAATTTCTCTAGCTAGCATGATTGAAAAGTAAGAATTAATTTTTACTTCTTAAAATATCTTGATATTTATGATTTGATATGATACGATAGTATATTTTATCTTCAAAATAATTTTTATGATGCTCTACTTCACAGAGGGTCACCTATTCTAGAGTAGCTACTCTAGTTCTAATATCGTAGTTGGATTAAGAGATCATTCATCATAGAGTTACTCTTGTTCTAATGTTATAGCCGGAATAAGAAGTCCTACTAAATCTCATATATATATATATATATATATATATATATATATATATATATATATATATATATGGTTATTTTAAATTCTGAAAATGTCACAATTTTGTTCCGAGACAAAATGGCTAGAAGTTTGACTAGATTATATATTCTATTCCAAATATTTGACCACACTTATATTACAGTCGAAAATACTTCTCGTAAATAGAATGTTTTAGTGAATAACTCATTGACATTCAAATAAAAATCTAAATGTAATAGCTATACAAATCCAAAATATTGCTTAATAATAGCATCAAATTTAGGGAAACTTTTTTTTTTTTTTTTTTTTNGGCAGGTGCTCCATACCGGGGTGGGAGGACATATATATCACCTCATCTGCAAGCTGTGCCCACAATTTTTCTTTTTTTTTCTTTTTTTTTAATAAAGCCATGTCGTGTAGTGGTGTTGGATTACCAACTATGTCCTGTAGTGCCAGATGAGTAGAGGAGAATCAGGAAGCATAATCCATTGCTGCTTTTGTACTTTGATCTGCTGAAACGCACAAAGCTACAGCATTTTTAACCCTAGTCATCTCCCCAACGTGCATCTATGACCCTTAACTTTGTCCTACCATGCTTTTCCTTTTTCTTCCTTTCTCTTTTTTTTTCTTTTTTTCTTTTTTTTTTTTTCTTTTTTGTTATTTGGCTGAGCATAAACTCCACTTCTTTTTTTTCTTTTTTCTTTTTTCTTTTTTTTTACTTTTTTTGTTATTTGGCTGAGCATAAACTCCACTAAAAAATCCTCCTATATAGGAATGTGGATGAATACAGATACCTATAATTTTATTCGAATTCGAATTCGAACGAAGTAAATTTATTCGATACTAAATAAATATAATTTTGAATATGCATATTAAAAATAAAAACTCAATGAATTTGGATTCAGGTATAAATTTTAATTATATCCAACACGAACCCGAACCCGACATGGACTAGAAATTATTTTACATTATATATGTATAATATGTATAGAAATGTTTGATGTTATATTTGAAAATGTATTTTAAAATTTTAATTTAATTTAATGTATTTTGCAATATTATAAAGGGAAATAATTATTTCGGGTTCAGACTCAGATTTGGATTTCAAATTTTTGGTCGGATTCGAATTTGGACATGAATTTTAAAATCCGTCAGATTCAGATCCAGATTCGGGTTCGACAGTCTGATTTTTGAAAATTTGCCCATAAATCCGACCGTTGACATCTCTACTCCCATACTCATATAAGGCATTATATTTGTAATCCGAGAAGCTAGAGGCTTATATACGCAAATAACAGTTCAAACTCCCGACCTGTCAGAGGCTGCTTCCATAATTGTTAAATTTTTTGGCATTTTAGGTCTAATTTGAATGCGCATTCTTATTTCTATCCGCCATTACAGTTCATAATATAAAAATAGTATTGAAAAAAAGAATAGTACAAAATAAGGCTAAAGGCTATATTATTACCTGTTGCATATAATTAGTAAGTTAAAAAAGAGAACAAGGTGGTCCAAATGGACTGCTGTGGATATCAGTAACATACTTATCATGGTAAGGGATCAACTGCACACTTGCACAGTGGACTACCTCTGTCAATATCAGGCTCCTATTTATTGTGGTAAGAATCAAAGCATATCAATTTTGGGACAAAAAGAAGAGAAGTGATTTAATATGAATTGAAATAGAAATGCCCATGAGCATCCATCTAAATTTGTGAACCACTTGTGTAAAAAAAAAAAAACCATTTTTTATGGTAGGAACTTTCAATAATTTATCTTTTATATTTTATTCAATCGAATTGCTGGCTTTTTTCTTAATTTTTAAAGAGATCAAACTGATTATACCTCCAGAGGCTTTAAATCTCATTTCTGTTTTCTATTGTAATAGAAGTTTCATATTTTTTTATTTTCAATCAAATATACTTCGTTGTAGACTCCGTTAATGAAAGCAGAATTAGAAGCGGCGCCAAATAGACCTGAAGTCAGTTAAGATGTACTTTTCTATTCCAAGAAGTACTCGATTGCTTATCTCAATCTACATCACCACATGGTATTAAGTTGTTGGCTTGCTCTAGTTTCGTGGCTTCTATAAGTTAGTTAGATTGTTGCCTTCTTGATGTGACACTCATGTTTCCTTGGCTTATCCTCTAGAATGATTTACATTAATAAGAACATTATGGATTAATTAGGAGAGTGCCACTCTTTCTCTAGATTCATCAAAACAGTAAAACATTTTGTTGTACTCATTTTCCATAACAAAGTAAATTGAGAAGACAATTCACAGATTATATCTGAAGAAACTTGCAATTGATATGCGTCAAGAAATATTAACGAATCTTCGACCTTCTAACGTAGCTTTAATTTAGTCCTAATTTTTTTATAATTGACTCCCCAATCCTTCATGTCCTTTTTCAATCTTATACCTATGATCAACTCTCTTTGACAAGATGGACAATACACACCGAATCAATTTATAACTGTTATGTGATTTTTAGACCTTGTAGATGTATTGAAAGTCGGTATACTTCAGAATTGCAATTACATGGACATTTGTGTCTAATAAAATAATAAAACAATGATTGTAAAAGTTAGAGAGACTCAATTATGAAAAACGAAAAGTTGAGGACTAAACTGGATTTGCGCTAAACAATATTTAAATACGCAGCTTTCTTAAAACTGGGCAAGTTGCATCACTCACATGTTTATGTTTCAACATGTTTGTTTGTTGTTTTGCGCTTGAAAAATTCAATAATTCGATCCAACTGTTGCAGTATAAATAATTTAGTGGATCTTGTTAACATTAACATATATGAATGTTCATTTTTAATACTCGTAGCTTTGGCACATGAAGCCAAAATTTAGTTTATCTGGAGACATACATACAAGAGAGAAACTTTATAATGAAAAAAAAAACCCCCTCCTTTGCTTGTTATATATATTATTATTTATGTAGGTACAAAGTTAAAAAGACATAAAGAATGTACAAAGGTTTGTGATGGGGGCAAAGGTGTTGCACTAAAATACGAAGAATACATCCAAAATGTCAGTAAAAAGTTTAAAGTACATATGATGGTATGAATCAATTCCACAAGGAGAAGAAAAGAATCGGACAACATAAACTCCACCATTCTCACAGGCACACAAAGGGTACAACACTTCAATAAATAGTATGTACAACTTTTCTGCGTTCGACGATAAAATCGAATGTGGCACCGTAAGTACAGATCTATCGCAACTCTACCGAAGAATCGGTGGGTCGGCGTAGGGGCCTCTGAGCCAGCCGTTAGCTATAGAGCGATAAGCCGCCTCGGTCAAGTGAATTCCGTCCCAGCTCACATACGAGGACGGGTTAGTACACGCCTTGGCGCCTTTTTCACCGCACTTGGCATCCAGGTTGAAGTTGTATGAGCTCTGCCCTCCTGCTCCACAGCAAGCTTTAAGTGCTCCGTTGTGAAATCCTGTAACAACAACTAAATGATTAGAAAGGAAAGTGCGCTGTTGATGTACATATCGAACATTTAATTGCGTTCAATACGATACAAATTGAAGCGGGCCCCATGCACGAGTTGCAGCGTCGGCCATGATTAGATGCCCGACCATAGTAAGTGATTAAAGTTGTTCAAAAAATTTGGTGCTTCTGAGCGGCATTTGATTCTACTCAAATTCAGCATGATTAACTAGTCTGCTAAAACCTAAAGTAATTTTCGACAATTCTATTCTCCAAACAATAGATAATTTAGTTAATTTAGTACCTGCTACTCATTTGAGACATGCAGAATTTTTTTTTTACGCACGAGACATACAAAATATAGACAATTCTACTCTCCAGACACTAGATAATTTAATACCCGCTACTTATTTAAGACATATGCAGAATTTTTTTTACGCACGAGACATATAAAATATAGCCCCGTTTTTTCACAGGGACCAACCCATGTGCATAGTTTGTCTCGAATAGAACCCCGGCAACATGTCAAGAGAAGAACCATTTTATATGCTTAACTTTCGCATTGGGAAAGGTGCATGTACACAGAAAAGCGGGGCATTTACCACCTGTTTTTGAATTTTGTGGCTCATCCAAGTGTAGGGCTGGCAAACGAGCGACCCAGCTCGCGTTCGACTCGTGTTCGGCTCGATATTCGGCTCGTTCGAGCTCGACTCGAAATTAAATGAGCTGAGCTTGAACAAAATAAAAGGCTCGAAATTCATTTCAAGCCGAACTTGAGTATTACTCGGCTGGTTCGAATTAGGCTCGAAAAGCTTGAATATATATATATATATATATAGTTGGACTGGGCTACTATTAGTAGCAAAATCTTATTATTGCTACCCGTTTTTTAGCCTTTGGATCAACTCTTTTCATTATTTCTAATCATTGGATTAAATACTATAACCCAGTGGGGACCACTCAACCCTAGGGGGACCACTCAACTCTATCCGACTAATATCATTCTGATCCTATAATTTTTCATCCAAGGGTTAAAAACTTGATAGCAAAAAGAGCGTTTTACTATTAATATATCTCCAGCCCGCAGCCTATTCTTATATATATATATTTATTATATATATATAATATATATATATATATATATATATATATATATAATATATTATATATATATATATATATATAATGTATTTTAATTATATATAGGCTTTAATTTAATTTGAGCCATTATTGTTGGCCCATAAAAAAAATCCAACAAGTACAACCGTACAATTGAGCCCAACTCTAAATTTACATAGCACACTCTCTTTTTCAAACTTTCACTGTTGCACATAACCCTAAAACATAATAACATTCAAATTCTAAAATACCTAATTTTTTTTTCCCTCCCCTCTCTCTCTCTCTCTCAAACCCTCACCCAGTCAGGTAGTCACCGTAGCTCACATTTCTTGTAATTTTTTTGTATTTTGAACTATTGGACATGTTGCATCAAATTATAGGTAATGTTCTATAAAAATTAAACTATTGATTATATAATGTCGAGAATTTCAATCGGCTCGTTTAGAGCTCGAGCTCGGCTCGACTCGAAATTAGGCTCGCTCGAGCTCGGCTCGAATTAATTTCAAGCCGAGCTTGAGCCTAGATTTAGGCTCGAAATTAATTTCAAGTCGAATTTGAGCTGACATAAGCTCGCTCGAGCTCGGCTCGTTTCCACCCCTAATCAAGTGTAAATCATCGATCTAAAATATTTAAATTTAATTATTATTACAAGCATACCGGTTATTTATAAATTTATTATAATTTTCTACATTATTCGATAGGAAACTATGAGAATGTCACAAATTTAAAGAGAAATTTCTAGAAACGATAAAAAAAAAAACCAACTAAGATGAATACCAGAAGAACTCACCGAATCTGGCAGGATTGAGCACGAAGCGCACGGTGGGGGTGTAGTAGTCCCCGTACATGATCCTCGCCTCAGGGTAGCTTGTCTGCAGCTTCTCAAGTGCTTCTCGGAGAAGCATGTTGTGGTGAAACGCTAGTGCGTTGAACCTTCTCAAGCACCCAGTGCGAGAGTTGTAGTCCGCTTTTTTACTGCTCCCGTACAGCGTCAGATACAGAGGGAAGCACCCGATGGGGAGCACTCCCGGAACCACCACGTCCACAGCGCCGTCGCTGATCAATCTCTGCCGCACATCACAAAAAAAAAAAATACAAATTTTACATCTCATCAATTCATCAAATACATCGTACCATATGCACCGCCACAAAAGATAAAAATTTATGGAGAACGCACGACAACCTATTTGATGTGACAATCCATCGATCAGGTTCGTTAAACTTTAAAATTAATATGCCGATATTTAGGACTAGCTCTGATATCATATTGCATGCATACGATGTACCTCGATGCCTCTGGTGATGGCGTCGATGACGAAGGGCACGTACGTCTTCACCTCCGCCATCGTCTTGCCGGAGAAGAGGGGAGCGTTGTAGTCGTTCCCCCCGAACTCGCCGAACACGAAGAGCGACTTCCGGAGGTACTCCTCGCACGCTGCACGCGCGCGCATTTTCGTAAAAGCCAATTTTTGGAAGCTCAGAGATTGGAATTTTGAATGAGACTCGAACCTTGGGTTGAGCTACAGAGGGAGGGCTTAAGCGACTCGAACCACTGGAGCTGAGTGCTCAGTGAGCCGGTGTTCCATGTCTTATTATTGAGCCCGCGCGCTTTGAAGAAGGGGGAGTCGAGCGCCGTCGCGCCGGTGATGGCGAAGTTCGCTCCCTTCCGGAAGCTGCGGTCGCTGGCCTTCGACGGCGGAGGCAACGGGAGCCCGAAATGCTCCGCTACGGACACATGCAAATAATGTTGAACAAAAACGGCTCGGTCTCAGCGGGTCGTGACAGCAGGGTCACTCTGTATCTTACAATTACAATTACGAATGTAAATTATGTATAGATATATACCGAGGAAGTCGACGATCAAGCGGCCGTCGGAGCAGCGGCCGGTGGGGCGGCCGAAGAAGGTCATGCCGTAGGGGCTGCGGGCGGTGGTGAGGTCGGAGGGGACGCCGTCGGCGATGAGGTTTCCGGCGTCGGAGAGCGAGTCGCCGAAGCTGAAGATTGCGTGGTAGTGTTGGGAATGGGAGGGATTGAAGCAGGAGAGGAGGAAGAGGAGGAAGAGGAGGAGCGAGTAAGGAATTGAAGAAGGGAAACAGTAGAGAGCCATGGCGTAACTCGACGATGCCGTGTGCTCAGCGCTACAGTCGTAGGGTGGGCAAGTAATCACCCCCTTTTGTATTGATCTTGTGTTGTATTCTATCCTGCTCTCTTTCTTTTTTTTTTCATTTAACTTTTTTTTTTTTTTTTTTTTTTAGCTTCTTCGTATTAATGACGCCAATCTATAAGATCCCAAATTTGCTTACCACGTTGATGAGACCAATTTCACGGCCTTTTAGTTGGAACTTTCTTATCTTTGCTTATCCAGTCCTGCCCCTTACCATGGTGCCTTTATTCGTTCGTGTGCTCCAGCTAAACCATGACCATACCGCCGAGAAACATTGCATGGAACTGGTGCACCATTGGGAGTTGTTTTTTATTTTTATTACTACTTTTTTTTTCCGATTGTCTCGTATCAATTTTAAATCTGCAGTTCCAATCTTGCTGGCTGCATTTAGGATAATTAGTTAAGAATTTGATTGTTGGTATTCAAGATCTCAAGTGCATGGCTTAGTTGGATCACGCTAATCTATTTATGGAACAATTTGTACTGAGATACTGAGATGATCGGACTGTAAGGTGACTAAGGCCCACAGTTGACCGGTTGGAGCAGGTTTAGGCAATGATTTCACAAAGACCCTTGGTCTCTAGGCGGCTGGAGCAGCTTGGACAATTTGGTGGTTGAGCCATTATTATTAGTAGGTCGAAAAGTATAAAACACTGGACCAAGGCTGAGTCAGCTAATTGCCAAGTTGTCGTAAGTGAGATTCTGTTGATGTCGAAATTTTATATATATATATATATAGAGAGAGAGAGAGAGTTAAGCTGGAATGCTACTGTTGCCACTTATTTGTTTTCGATGATAGAGTCTTCAAATCGACGATCGACATCGTTGAACATGATCTATATCACTCAAGTATCTAGAAATTAAATTTCAAATCTTTTCGACATTATTAACCTAATGATCAAAGGGTTTCAAAATTTATAATTTTAATAGTCGATATGATGTGTTTTTTCGTTTAACGGTTTAAAGCTATCTAAAAAGCTATAGTAGTGTAACTCTAATAAATCATAGTGATGAGATATAGTAGGTTTAGTGCAAGGCCAGCTGGAATAGAATCCTGTGTCTACTTTTATATGGGGCATCATATAATGGCATAATGTTAACACATGATCAAATAATTATTCGATGGGAAAGTTTTAAAAAATCCATCATACGCAATCTTTTTAGAAAGATGGGAACACGAATGTTCCAAAACCCACCAACCGAACAATTAGGAAAGTAAAACATCCAAAGCACATTGTACTAATCCATCAATCTAAAAATGTTTAATCAAATTTAGGCAAGAAAATTTTTAACAACTCCCAGATTCCAAATAACTTAGTAGTACAATTTTGCAAACTTATTGATGTAAACATAATCTCAGGGTGTAGGTTTCTGTAAATAAACAGCTTTTTCCAAAATATGCAATGAGAGTAACCCTCTCTTGAGCACATGACACAATGGAAAACCAAAACGCTCTTTCTCCAATTTTGTTAATTTTCTCGCGCGAATTTGATCCCCTTCTCAAT
Source organism: Ananas comosus (assembly GCF_001540865.1). Classification (NCBI taxonomy): domain Eukaryota; kingdom Viridiplantae; phylum Streptophyta; class Magnoliopsida; order Poales; family Bromeliaceae; genus Ananas; species Ananas comosus. Next base: position 2,372,533 of record NC_033625.1, on the reverse strand, counting down.
AGAAGATTTGAGCTCAGGTTTGAGATTCTCTAATCCTTGCTTTTCATAATCAGAGAGGCTTCCTAGTCCAAGTACTTCCTCCACACCATTCTTTCCTAGCCTTACCTGTAGGAGTACAGTTATGGATGAGCATTTGTAAATAAAAAGATTGGTACCTAATAAAAAGGAGGCCAATAAAAGTTCATTCTTCGTTTACGAGCGCAAGAAAGGTAGAAAATTCAACACCTAATCCTCAAAAAGAAGCCCATTGTGCCACCACTAAAAGCCCCTTTTGGAAAAAATAACAAGATTCGGGTAGATATTAACCAGATTTGTTTACTAAGCTACAGTTATCAGAATTCAAACACAGTGAAACAGACATCGCAGAACAGGAGAGAGATATTAATATACAATCATGGAGGGACACCCGGCCAGCTCGTCGTGACTCGCAGAGGGTCAGTGGATTTGTAGAAGTATTTAACTCTGAAACCAACCACCATCAATAGTGAGCATTAAGCAAATAAGTGAAAACTGCCAACCCAAGTTGACCTAGGCGGCTGAATAAGACGGTAAGCAGGCTGGGCTTTCAGTTGGCTTACTAAAGGTCTACATGGAATCTAGGGCCCAGACGAATAAGGATAAACAACGACCTGTGAACCTGGTGCAAAGTTCAAACTCATCATGAGTATCAAATGTACCTATACTTTTAACTGTAATATAATTCATAATGGCTTGTCCCATCGAAGGTGTCATATAACAACACCATTTTGAATAGAAGTCTAGCATGATAAATAGCCTGTCTTAACATGACGGTCGAGATTAGAAGTGCAATTTCAGATCGCAAATAAATTGGCCTATTTCAGCCCAAATTATCCTAGTTAGTCAAATTCTCTATGCTCCTCTCAAAGACATTTCTTAGATGCCACATATTGTTTTGCTTGATGAGAATCCTACAAGGAATGTCAACTCTAAACAAACTTGAAGGGAAAAAGGTTGCCATGGTAAAGCAAAGAGTGACAATTAAGTTCGGCAACTTCAAACTTCATACAAAACTGACTACGCAAAACATGGTATGTAACTGGTTAAATAATACGTTTCAATTTTTTTCTTAATTTAGATAAGTATTAACCAGAACTAAAATTGATGAAAAGGCTAATATATTGCTGAAAATCAGCATTAACAAATAAAGTTTCATCCCATGACGCATCAAAAGAATGCACGAAGCCCAAAAAGCATAATAACAATACAACATGAAAGAATAATTTACCTTGGAGGCAAAGAAAGGTAGCTCGGTGATGCTTGATTGCACGAAGGAGCATTCAACAATATCTGGAACCCCATTAAGACCCTTTAGGCATGCATCAGCAAAGATTGCACCAGCATAGCTGCAAAAATACTAATTAGATTTCAAACATAACTTTCGAACTACCAAATTATATATGCAAATCAGAACATTGACAAAAGGATAGCAAAATGAAAGAATCATAATGACTTTGAGCAGCCAAACAGGCAGATAAAGTATGGATTCCTTCTGTCCCCTTAACATTTTTTCCCGCAATTAAGTTCTAAAGTACTCTAGGCAGAAAATAGTACGTACAAATTCTCTAGCATACTATCAACTAGACAGGAATCTTAAGTTGAACCTAGAGGTCAAGGTGACTCAACAATTATTAAGCAACAAGATGAAAAAAAGAAAACTATTGTTTTGGAACAACTTTGCAGACACATAGGATTAATATCAAGGAATTGTCATGAAGCGTTTGGGTCTTCACAGAATTGTCATGATGTGTTCGGGTCACTGCAATGAAGATATGATCCGCAATGGAAATATAGTGACACCCCCTATTGAAGCAAGGTTCTGGAGCATTAGTTGGGGAAAAAGAAGCTGGGCGCAACTGTTTTACAGCAGCAGCACTAAAAAATATTATACATAACATTATACATTAACAAATAAGCGCCATGGTATACTAAGAAACAATAGGCAATAGGATCCATCAATTTGGCAACTAGCATAAGTCACTAAAACATTAAGATCAACCTATATCAGGAAATATATACTTAATGGTGAGGCTGACACCTACGTTACCTATCCAAGGGGGAAATCAAGGCCTAAGGTGCCTAGCAAAAGCGGACAATTTGAGAACATTGCTGATTGCTGAACACATACAGTTGTTTAAGTCTAGCTGTTAATATGTTAAGCTCAGCAGATCATTATTTTTTTTTGAGAGAACGGTAGCATGCTACCACTTCATTCAGTAAGAAGATGAATTTAGCAACAAAGTGAAGCATCAAGGCTTCGCAAGAGGACCAAAAAATAAAAAAAATAAAAAAAACTAAACGCAATAAAGATCCCACGAATTCATGAATGCGTATAAGTCCACCGGCAGCTGTCGCAACGAAAGTTTTTTATGGTCGAAAATCCTTCTATTTCACTCCAACCATAAAGCCCACCAAGTAGAGGAGATGATAGTTAGCTCTTTTTTCCCTACTATGCCCCACTTATCGCTACTATCCATCCAAAGCTCACTGGCCAAAGTAAAGACGCTTAAGGCCTTTTTATTCGGCAGTAGACAGGCCAACAGATCACGTGAAAAATGACATCCAAAAAGAGATGATCGACCGTCTCAAGTTCATCCAAACAGAGCACGCAATTCGCCTCTCCCAACCATCCTCTTTTCAATAGTTTGTCCCTAGTAAGTACCTTTTGCTTTAACACAAGCCATCCTAAAATTTTGACTTTCAGGGGAATTTTGATTTCCCACAGCCGAGCGAAGCTTCTTTCTTTAATGCCACCATCTTGCAGGAAGTAATTGAGAGATTTAACCGTAAACTTTCCGAATTGACTCCATCTCCAAGATACTTCATCTCCGTTGACCGTTAAGGTAAAACTGGAGATTACCTCCTTCAGCTCTACGATTGTTTCTCGATCAGGTTGAGATCCGGGGACAAATCCCTGTAGGATCTTCTGCTACTTCCAACCGTTTCTACCGTAGCAATCTTTCACTCGACAGTTTTTTCAATCTACCTTACTAAAAATTCGTGGGAAAAAAGATCTGAGAGAGCACTGTCCACTCTATCTGTCCATCCAAAAATTCACCTTGTTTCCGTCCCCGATGGTATAGTGAACTCCACACTTAAAAATGTCCCTCGTCGATAAAACGCTTTGCCACCACAGGGAGTAAGGTCGAAAGGTTACCCCTTCGCAAAGGGGTTTCCTCCTAGAATAATATACCCCTCTGACGAAAGCATTCCATTGCTTACCCTTATCCACTAGGAACTTCCACCACCACTTTGCTAGCAAGGCCATGTTCAGAGCCTCTAAGTCCTTAACCCCTAGGCCCCCTTCTTCCTTACATCTACATACCATTCTCCAGCGTACCAGACAATGTCCCCCAGCTACTACACTTCTTCCTTTCCAGAAGAAGGCCCTCCTGAGGGCTTCTACTCGTTTAATGACCCATCTAGGCGCTTTAAACACCGAGAAGAAATAAAGAGGTAAGTTAGATAGAACAAAGATAATAAGTACCAGCCGTCCTCCAATCGAGAGTAGTTTCGCTTGCCACCCTTCGATTCGTCTCTCGATTTTCCCTATGATTGGCCTCCATTCCGCTTTACCTAATCTTCTAGTTGTGAGTGGAAGACCGCTCAGCAGATCATTATAACAAACATGTTTGGAGGATGTAAAAGATTAACTGTTGCAAATTCTGTATAAGATATATAGAAACACAAGAGTATGCATGGAGAATAGCACCTACCAGGTGCTAGGATGGCTAACACAATTTATTCAAGAGGAAAGCATCTGACAATAATTGAAGTCCTAGCACCACCAGAAATAATGAAAATGGACCATCAGGATGAAAGAAATAATGCAAGGGTGCTAACACAGTTTATTCAAGAGGAAAACATTTGACAATAAATGAAGTCCTACACCATCAGAAATAATGAAAATGAACCATCGGGATGAAAGAAATAATGAGAATACTACCCAACTCTGAAGAGAAATAAAGCAAAACAAATAACCTATGCAATCCAGTTTGTCAAATAAAGTACAAATTACTCTTCAGAGAACGAAACAGTAATATCTGCAGATATGAGTCTCGCATACAGATTCACTACTTATAACAGACTAATGCAATTTTTGTCAGATAATATGTTATTATACGATGCAATCACCCGGCAAAAGCAAAACTTCAATAGAAAAACACATTTTTTGTCATTAAGCTATCAATAATCAGCTGAAGAGAAATGAAGCAAGTTTATCATGACAACTGCCCAACAAGCCAGTAATTTTTTTATTAATAATATTCTACATTTATATAAAGCAAATTATATCCATCCTTTCCCGCTTTTTATTTTTAAGTACAAGAAATATGGGTGCCACGAAACTGACACGGAATACGAAACACAACACGACTCAAACACGGTGGCTTGGTAGCTTCCAAAAAATTGGGACACGGGATGCCGCTAATAAAATATGATATTATTAATATATTTAATATTATATAAAATATTAATTTTGGCAAAATATTCTTATATTTCTTATACGAATGAAAGTTAGTAAAATTTTCATTCATAGTTCATATATTTTAAGAAAATAATTTCTCCACCATACATAGTTTATTTATATTGTCTAAAAAAAATGTGTACATTTCTCATAAAACTAAAATAAAATATTAATCCTCTTACATATATGCATAAGAAAAAGTGAAATAAAAATATGTATATAATTTTTTTAATTATATGCATTATGGACCTGCATTGAACGGACACGCACAAGTGTGACACGGACACGCGAGACTTATGGAAGTGTCCATGATACATAGCATGAAATGCATAGGAGCTCAAAGCATATATAACACACTTATGAAACAAATTACTGCAATGGCTAAGAAAATTAAAGCCCTATTAGGAGAAACAACTTGAGGAAAAGAAAAAATGGTACAACTATCAAAGACTTACGCCATAGATAAGGTGGCAGAGCCTTTTCCAGCCTTTGCTTCCACCACCTCTGTTCCTCCATCTTGTGTCCTCTTAGTGAGCGCCTTAATATCCTCATCTGTTAGATCATTACTTGCTGGAGTTGCCTGCATTTCAAGAAGCAACACACTATCTAAATCAACTGAAAATCCTAGAGACGCACCAGCAGATCTTCCCAAATATTAAGTTATTTCTAAAAAGTCCCAATACCGAATACATTTAAAATTCAAATCAAGATCATTAAGGAGACGCAAAACAGGGGAGAAAACGGAAGAGAGAAATAAAGGGTCACCTGGGAGAAGAGAGGCAGAATTGTTATACCAGCATGCCCACCGACGACAGGAACATCAACCTCTGCGATGTATGTTTGTGAATTAAACAAAATAGATTAAATTTATACTACCGATGAACAGATAATAGATTAAAGTCAAAATCTTTACCCTCAACAGGAAGTTTAGCCTTCTGTGCATAGAAAGTCTTAGCCCTGACCACATCAAGTGTGGTCACTCCAAACAGCTTCCTTTCATCGTACGTCCCGGCCTTCTTGAACACCTCCGCCGCGATTGGGACAGTTGAGTTCACCGGGTTGCTGATCATATTAACAAGCGCCTAAACCCCAATTCACAGGCCCAATGGCAATCAACCCATCATGATCAGATCAAAATTCCCACGGAAAACAACCAAGAATAGCACCAAAAGGGAGATAGAAGCCATTACATTGGGGCAATACTTGGCGATGGCGGTGCAGAGGGACTTCACGATGCCGGCGTTGATGTTGAAGAGGTCGTCGCGAGTCATCCCGGGCTTCCGAGGCACGCCGGCGGGGATGATGACGATATCGGAACCTTCCAGAGCCTTCCCGAGCTGGTCCTCGCCCGCATACCCGGCCACCTGAGGCCACCACGAGGGGCAGGTCCAAAACCCTAGATAAAAAACCCTAGGTATACGTGGATATAGAGGGAGATGGATCGGGGAAGAGAGAAGAGAGAGGAGAGGGAGGACTAAACCTCGGCGCGGGTGTTGATGTGGCTAACGTCGGCGGCGACGCCGGGGGTTCCGGCGATATCGTAGAGGGAGAGGGAGGAGACGAGTGAGTTGAGCTTCATGAGGAGGGAGAGGGGCTGGCCGATGCCTCCGGCGGCGCCGAGGATGGCGACCTTGCGATCGGGCTGGTCGGCAGCGGCGGCGAAGGAGCGGCAGAGGGGAGGAGAGGGTTCGCGCGGAGCTCGTCCTCTGCGGATGGAGGAGGCGATGGATCGGAGGAGGAGGGTTTGCCTCATGGCTAGGGTTTCGTCGAGGCGGTGAAATTGAAGGGAGTGGCGTGGCGGGAGGAAGAAGACGACGAAGGAGGAGGAGAAGAGACGCGGCGCAGAGGGGAAGAGACTAGAGTGAGAGAAAAGGGATTAAAAAAATACGGACAGGAGTAGAGGACCCACTATGAAGTTACGGCTTAATGGGCCGGTGAGAGGGCCCATTACTAATGGGCCGTACGCTTGGAATTCTATGTGAGATTATGCTTTCGCAGTTTTTTTTTTTTTTTCCAATCTTTTTGAAATTTAATAATTTATTTATGAAACACTTTGAGTGGCTAAGGGTGTCTTTGGTTACCCTGAAAAAAAATTTTCGGACTTGAAAATTGTTTTTCCAGCGTTTGTTTTGATGTAAAAAAATTTTGCCGGAAAAATTATTTTACGGATTCAACGTAAAAGCAAGCATTTCGTTTTCCGCCAAATCGCGGCGGAAAACGAAAACTTACAGTAAAAAATCGCGGCTCAGGATCGGGGTCCACGAGCGGCTCAGGATCGGAGTCCACGAGCTCATGTAAGAGCTCGTGGACCATGTGAGTGGTCCACACCGACTCCACACACACACACACATATATATATATATATATACTAGTTATAGTGCACGTGCAATACACATAACATTTAATTAAATTAAATTTATATTAATATTTTAAATTTAAGTAATTATTGGTGCTATAAATTTATTTATCAGTTAATTTTTTCCTAACATTAATTTTTTTAATGTGTATCCAAATTTTAAAAATTTAAAGTAATTCTAAATTTTAAATTAATAAATTCAGATTTAAATTTATGAATAAAACTCAAATTTTGAAATAAATTTTGAATCCATAATTTCAATATAAATAATTATTAAAGACATTAATTTATTTATCATCCCATCTATTTTTCAAAATTGATATATTTTCAAGTTAATTAATTATTTTTAATTTGAAATACTGTTTACACACCCAAAATATTGAAATTTTAATTAATTTCAAATTTTGAATTAAAATATTAATTCACATTTGAAATTATAAACCAAATTTAAAATTTAAAGTTGATTTGATAAGCTTATTTAAATCATTTTATTTTTCAAACCTAATTTTTTTTAATTAGCTAATTGAGAGATAGTAGATACAAAATATTTTCAATGTTTGTTGCATAGAGATTTTCATTTCTTTGATAAGTATGGAATATTATTTTATAGAGTGCTTGTGAAAAATATTCTACAGCAAATGTCCTTGAGTTGACAAAAATTTGGATAAGCATAAATTTCATTAAAGTTGAATGAATGATATTATTAGTATGTGATTGGAATTAAATTAATAGGGGTCGGTATTTTGGGAAAGAGGAATATATATATATATATATTATTTATAAATTTATTTTATAGTATTAAATATATATATACTATTATATTATATTATATTATATACTTATTGTACAATATATTTTAAATATATTTTATTTACAAATATAAATTATAATATTAGTAATATGATAATTATTATATATTAATAATATATAATATACTAATAATATATTACTAATTACTTATTATATTATATAGAATTAGCTTATACTTCATCTATAGTACCGAGCTCCGGTACATAGTGTTTGTTTTTTAATCTTAGGGCCGATCAATCAACGATCCACCACCGTTAATACTAGGTATATGAATATACAGATAAAATTTTAGCTTTTTCGATATCGTTACAAATAAAATTATAACAGGTTGTAATATTTTGAGCATAGGACTTTTAAATTCAAGATCAAAGATGTTAATCGTGAGAATCTATTAAGTTAAAAGTATTTTCTAATCAAAATTTGGAAGAATTTTAGATTCTTCTAACACCGTTAAACTTCAACTCGTCATAATAAACAATAAAATTGACAAAAATTTTGAAATAAACATAAAAAATAAACTATGTTTGAAAAATATAAAATTTTATTCTAGAAAACTTTAAAACACTCTAGATCAGCTTTTAAAACAATGTGGATCGTTGATTTGAACGCCTAAGCATCGAAACCAACCTATATGACCGAGCTCGGACTATAGATACGTATAGTAGACCTGCTCTTTTATAAAATATAAAATATATAAATAAAATAATATAATATAATAATATATATATAAAATACATAATATATATATATATATAAAAAGCACGTATAGTTCAAATTTGGGTCTGTCGACAACATACTCTCATTTTTCGCGCCATTTTAACAACAATATAACACAAAAAAATTTTAAATATAAGAAAAATAGAATAGAAATAGCAATGAATACGTAAGTTCTCTATAAACAGATTAGTGATTGATCCTATATAATTTATAATTTATCGTTTTCTATAACAGATTACGGTGTGAAAAATCCTATAAGAATCTTTTTCTACTTTTATTTTAAATATCTTTTTTTAGATATTATTCTATTTATTTTCAAAATATATTTTCCTTTTTAAGATAACGGATTTTATTTTTCTATTTAATTCAAAAAATTATTTCTAACAGATTCTTATTTTCTATTTAATTTCAAAAGTAATTTTTTGCATTAGAGATTATTGTTATTATTTGTATCATTTACAAGATATCTTTTCTTAATACGTGATTTATTATTTTAATTTTTTTAGATATATATTTGGCAATCCATATAAACATATGCCTAAAATTAAAATAATTTAAAAAAATTATAAAATTTTTCTAAATAATTATTACGTGCATTGCACGTACATTTTACTAGTATATATATACTAAAAATATAAATATATATATATACTATATTACTAATAATAATTTTTTTTTATTTATAATCTAACTTTTTTCTTTTTTTCCTTTATTTTTTTTTCAAACCAAAACAACCGTAACGGAAAACTAACTCTTTTTTTCCAAAAAAAAAAAAAAAAAAAAAAAAAAAAAACAAAAAAAAAAAAAAAAAAAAAAAAAAAAAAAAAAAAAAAAAAAAAAAAAAAAAAAAAAAAAAATAAAAAAAAAATATAAACCAAAACGCTAGAGCGTAAAATTTATTTTTTCCTAAAATATTTTTTTTCACCAAAAATTTTTTTTCCGCAGTTTTACGTCAAACCAAACGCCTAAATGAGGTGATAGATGTAAATGAGCGGCGGCGGATGAACCAATCCCAAGGCAATGATGGGCTAAATAAGTTGCACATATGGCAGAAGAGGTGGAGGAAAGATAAATAAGAAAAAGACTACAAAAGAAGTAATTCAGGATGAAAAAAAATATAGATATCGGCATAAATGATTCTGCATTATCATCGAGATAAACAACACTAACAAGATATATATATTACCCATAATACAACATTCATTATTACTATAATTTTTTTTTCGTTTGTTATACTTCTTTAATTTATTCAAGTGTTCTTGATCAATTCTCCCTAGCTAGGCCTCCCTTCAATATGCAAATCCACACTTAAGAAAGAGTACAAGAAAATAAAACGCGCGGCAAATAAGTTTTAACTGCACCTGCTTCTCAGAAATTGAGCAAAAATCTCTCAAGCTCTCTCACTAAAACGAAAATTGTATAGAAGGCCTGATTAAGGCTACATGTATATTTTCTTGCGGTGCATCTCTTTGTCTCTCTCTCTGTCTAGGGCGATTGGGGCGCCGAGCCATGGTGCAGAGGGTCCGGTCCACTGGGCACGTCTCGCTTGCCATCACCATCGCCTTCTCGCGGGGACCAAATAACACTATGATACACATGCAACAATATCTGATCATGGCTACGTTCTTCGTTGTTAGCGCTTATCAACCGAGATTCGGTCATGGTGATCTCGAACTCTACACTAATTACTAGTAGGAAGATAAGCAACAGTAGCACCACTCCTCTACGGATCGACATATATGTATATATATGAGAGCAATTAAAGTTATCTCCTTGGTGCGTTTGTCACTCGTTAAGCTACCTCATATATATACACGTTGAAATGAGAAGGCCCTACAGGGATAGAAGAGTTAAATTGTCGAAGATAAGATAACAATACGGAAATGGATGTCGATGAAGGGCCTGTTATGGCATTACTGTAGGGCACGGTGGCATCGGATATAGATAGTACTGAGTAGTGCATTTCTTGGTGTCAAAGTTGAATTAGCTTTACCGGCCGTTTCTAGAGCAAGTGACAAAGGGTTTGATGGTTGGTATCCGAGGTCCCAAGTTCGAATCCTAGTTGATTCGCATTTCCAACTAAGTTTTTTTCTAAATGAAATAAACGAAGCGAGTAGCATGCTACCTATTTCTCTGAAAAAAAAAAAAAAAGTTGAATTAGCTTTGGACCTTTTTTTTTTCCATCAAAGTTACGTTTTTGATAAAGCATTATAATAGTTGGTTTTAAATCTCTTTATTTCCAAACAAATTGGAATTCTATCTCCACATGCATCCATTNCATCAAAGTTACGTTTTTGATAAAGCATTATAATAGTTGGTTTTAAATCTCTTTATTTCCAAACAAATTGGAATTCTATCTCCACATGCATCCATTATATGATTCATCCAATTTTCATCCTGCACATTATTGTTACCTATTTCTCCAACGTGCAAAGAAATTGTCTATGTCAATCATAATTAAAGCTCAGTTTGAAATTGCTATAAAATTACATTACATGCTGTAAAAAAATGACGATGAAAAATATATTCTATTTGTTTTTATATTTAATATTACGTTGTGAATATCGCAATAAATTAATTATAATATATTTTCTATAATTCTATCAAAAAACAAAAACAAAAAATTTCTTACTTGCTTTCGTCCCAACTATGCTTTATTAATTAATAGCAGTAGTTGTGGGCCTTGATACTAAACGAGCACTCGTACATAGGGTTGACTTTTGAAAAGGATTCTGGGGAGGTCATTTTAAGCAAAAGAGTCTAATGTACCGCACTTCCACGCAAGCCAACATATCCACTCGGACAGTTATCACGGCCCCTGCTTCTTTTGAAAATAATAATAATAATAATAATCTCTTTAATTGTTGTTATTACAATATTATTAATATGCAATAACACTATTAGGGTGAACTAGAATATTTCTGATGTAGATAAAGTTGTTAACCTCTATGTCACTTTCAATGATATAGCATCTGAATCGATAATCATCGATCAATAATAAAGGCAATCTAAGCTAATTATAATTCTACAATGCTAACAATCAAAGTCTCAAATTTACCTAGTATTTGTCAATTTTAGGACCACTTGAAAATATGATTTTTAAAAAAGATTAAATAGCCTAGACCGTACTTAGCAATATTGCATATCATTAAATTTGATATTGAGTCATATTATTAATAGATCAGCATTAACTTACAAAATTAATTCTACAAGGAACCTGTAGCACGATCTTTCTTTTTATGCTCCACTTACTATCTTTTCCGAGTTCTCGTTGAAGTGACAGTTCTATATACCATGCATGTTTGGAGGATAAGATAAATATTACTCCCGTGAATCACATTATTCAATCCCATTGGTGCTACACACGTAAGGATATATATATATATATATATATGATCTTATCTTTCTTAATTTCTACGTGCATGTCATATATTTGTAGGTACATTTGGCAGTGATTTGAATGGATAATGGTCCTTGAAAATTTTTCAGTGGATAATGCTTCTGCTAGTTGTAATTAATGCTTTGCAATGTTTCAAAAAAAATTTTGTAGAATTTGTAAGCGGACATAACGCTTTTCTTCTTATATTTCAAGTACTTAGATGTTTGCATCCCCACGTGATGCAAAAAACTTTCAATGATTATTTTATTTCTAGATTTTTAAATAATGAAAACTATGTTCATTGATCATTGATTTAGATGCTCTATATCAAAAATAATTTTAGTGATAGAAAAGCCTAATTCAGGTGGACTCCGAAATTTACAGCGTATATGTATGAAACCTAGCTCTATGTGGAAGTACATATGAAATTAATTAATACGAAGTGAAAAAAAAAATTTGACATAAATATGGCCACTTACCAAGAAACTTACGTGTTATTTCTTGATTTATCCATCAGGGAAGGAAATTAAACCAATATTTTAAAGTTTAAACACTTTGAATTCAAAAAAAAAAACACGAATTTCTACGAAATCTTGTTGTATATATGGGCCGATAAGTTGGGCTTGGACCTCAAAGGCTTTATGTGGGATGTTGTAATAGGGAAACAACATTTTACTGCATGCATTCCATTAATTACTAATTAATAAGAATATAAACCAACCGTAGCAAGTGGCAAAGATTTTGGTGGTTGATACCCGAGACTCAAGTTCGAATCCTAGTTGATTCACATTTTCAGTTAAGTTTATTTCTAAATGAAATAAACGAAGCGGGTAGCGTGCTACCTATCTCTCAAATTAAACCCATTTTAACTCCAGAAATAGTCATTTTAACGTAGTACATACGCTATACTAGTGCTCAAGTTTTTTTTTGAGAAAATACTAGTGCTAAATTAAGTTTTATGCAAATTAAATGCTAAGCCTAAAGCAATATGCATCCTTTATTTAATCTTAATTCAAGTAGCTCAAAAGTTTGTAGTTGTAACAAACAAATTAGAATGGGAGCCATTAATGGGTCCATCACAATTTTAATTATAAATCTAAGCACATATATATAAACACACCTTAGTGATTAATTATGGAATCATCAAGTGCATGGCACGTCAATTGGGGAGACAAATATGGTGTGGAAATACACATGCCCACGTACAATTGATTACTATATAGTGTTCCTCCTATAAAACTGACCCTTTGATTCAATGGAGGAGCTAGCAATGGCTTTTAAACAAAGTCCCTCCAAACCCTGGCTTTTGGTACATTCGAAGATGCATCCACGCTTTTGTAAGTAGCTAATAAGTACAAAGATGGGTGAAAGGTATGGGTTCTCCATGTATTAATTATATCGGTAATATAATTTGATTCATGTGCTTTCACTTAAACATTTTTGTCCTAAACTTTTCGACGCACGATTGCATTTTAATTAGTCCCCGAATGTTCAAAAGAAAATATATTATTTGTTACTAGATAATCATTTATTCAACCTATAAATCTACTCGCTTATATTTTAGTTTATTCAAAAAAAAGTTGTTAATTAAAGGCAATTTAACAATAAAAAGTTACGTTCTATGACGGTCCTGATTAAGTATAGTTATATGTCAAATTCAATGATGTCTATTATGTTTAAATGAAAAGTAAAGAGATCAAGTGGAAATATTATGAACTACACGTACGCTTTATCATAAAAATTTGTGGCTTCCCGCATCAAAAATTTCTGTGCATGTTAGTGTTCTTTTTTTTGTTTTAACCAATGTGATCAGCAAGGAAACATTTTTATGTTTTTTCATTTTCTAAAAAGCATGCAAGATATTGCTTTGTAACTTTTTCTAGCGAATGTACACTTGCTTATTTCAGAAAAGAGATCAAGCCTATGGCCTTTTGATTATGCAAGAACGTCGAAGCTTATTTAATATCAATGTGGATTGTACATTAATTTTACACTAATGATCGTCACAAGTGTACATGCACATTAATACTCGAGAAAATGTAACAATTCTTGCATAAAATGATGTTATAAGTTGACTAATATTCGGCTTACATATTTGATTAGTACTCTATAATTAAATTAATCAGCTTCGATCGTCAGTGGTGAAGATGCTTTTGAGAACAATTAATAACTTTCCAAACACTTGCATAACTGGCTAAAAGTGCTACAACTTTGGCGAATACCTAATGTAACTGAATATGCATGACAAGTACTCCATTGCTTTGAAATCATGGTTAATATAAAATGTCAAAACCGAAGGAAGTACATATTACGCTATGAGCTCGCTGCAATGGATGTCAAAAGTACTCATTATCTACCTAAATTTTGAAAAATTAAAAACGAATCATTACCTACTTAAAGCGAAGCACGTCCAGTAACTTCATTTGATGGTGGCGCCGAGTATTGTCTAAGAAATAGCAAGTGCTAAACCTTTTGCTTCCCTTGATGCACTAGTCCTTCGCTTCTCGCATTTTGTAAAGATACATATTTCATTCCTCTTTATTTTGCTAGCCAAGGAATGTTCATACGTTTTCTACCACATGACATGATTTTTTTTTTTTTTTTGAGAAAAAGGTAGCAAATGAATTTAGCTACAGCCTCGGAAAACATTCTAGACAACCAAAACAAAAAGAAAAATGGTAGAAAAATTGATAATTCTACTCCTCACTCAAATTATGACATGAATTATTAAGTTAATTAAACGGATTCTTATATATAGGTGTGTCATGTTTGCAGGTTTATGTTCTTACTTGAGCTTCGGTTCTCTTCAACGGAGGCTGTAGTTCTTTGTGATGTTTGAAGTTGGGTCTATAAAATTAATGGTTGTAACTCTTGACGAACACGTTCAGGTTAAATGCAAGTACTTAATTCAGAAAGATCTTTCAAGGATGCCCGTCTTTCGCTGAGTTGCATTGCTATTCAATTTTGCTTTCGGGTTGAAATTGAACTCATAAATATGTATAAAAGAAAGAGATGATCACTTGATCTTTGATTGCCATGCATTTATATAATTAGAACTCATGAGAGTAATACATTATATTATCCCGTATAAATTACTTATATACCGTACCGTAAGCTGATCACCTCAACTAATTCCATATGAAACAATTAAACTTTTATTGATGATCGATGACTATATAACTTGAATTGGGAACAAATCATGAACAAGAAATTGAACTTGTGAAGAAGAATTGTATTGTAGTTGAACCACGACATTAAACTCCGGTTGCACCATTATCTCACAAACTCAAAAGAATTTACAAACAAATTAACAATGTCCAACACAGAGAGCGTACATAAAATGACGAGTTTTATCCGAGAACATACTTTTATTTTCTTCATTCTTTTTTCAACTTTATTATCTAAGAAACTTCACAAGACCCCTTAATAGTTCATTAATTGACAATCAAGTGCTACAAATAGATCAATATTAGTGGTTCGATCTCCATATTTGTCTTACAACAAACTGATCGAGACTTCTTATTTTACAGTACGAAATTTTCCCATCCAAGTGTGGGTTTTATTAAACTGAAACAGGACTGAAAGATCGACGAAACATCGATTGACGAATCGGATCGACAACACAAAAGAGAACGCACACATAGCCATCTAAACCATCAATCATACATCGATGGCAAACTCACACAAACATATCGAAACCCTAATTTCCATTCCTACTAATAAACCTAATGATGCTGAGGGTCCGGACCACCAGGGCTTGGCCTCTTGGATTCGTAGTATGCCGACTCCGCCAAGGCTCCATGTCCCGAGCTTGCGAAGTGCACTGCCATTGAATCCGATCCGACGGCGACATGATCATGTAGTGCTCTTTTTTGTACTAGACGAGACTCAGAACTTCGAAGTACAAGGGAAACTACGAGGATGAAACACAAGAAGGTTCTTAGGCTCAAACTCTGCATGCTTCGTTCTCTTCTTTTTGATAGATCATTCATTTCAAGCGTTGATATATATATATATATATATATATGGGAGATGGAGATGAACTAACAATAGAGCATACATCTCTATTTATATTGCCTACGCTCATGCCAGAGGAAGGAAAAAGCGACATAGTGGTAGTTTAGAATTATAGCCTGCACCCTGCTCATTCGTACTTCTCATGCACCGCACACAATTTCAAGGTATTGACCATAGAAATGTAACGATCCCATCAGCCAGTTATTATGAATGTGGGACCATTGGGGCGGATCCAAATAAAGTGTAACAGATCCGATTGGCTAACAATAATAATTCGTTGAGTTCAAATCATCGACCCAAATTGTTTAAGCACAATTATTATTATTAGTGTGTGAGGCCTCATACATTCTAATCAAAATTATTTTTTCATTCGATGTGAGACTATTGGGCGTTTCAAGAAATAAAAACAACTAACCAAATATTTCCATCATATATATATATATATATATATATATATA